>NC_067399.1:535769991-536071657 GCF_016432865.1 Antechinus flavipes
TTTTTTGAAATCATCCTGCTGATCATCTCTTATAGAACAATAATATCCCGTTACTTTCATATACCATAACTTATTCAGCCATTCCCCATCTATTGGGCATCCACTCAATTTCCAGTTCCTTGTCATTATAAAAAGGGCTGCCCAAAACATTTTTGCACATGTGGGTCCCTTTCCCTCCTTTAAGATCTCTTTGGGATACAGACCCAATAGAGACACTGCTGGATCAAAGCGTGTGCACAGACTGATATCCCTTTGGGCTTTACAGCCCCATCCATTGGCTGGATACATTCTTGTCTTGTCCTCATGTATATAAGTTTGATTCATATAGCATCACTTTCCCAATGCTGAAAAGTTACCAAATAAGTGTTAGAAATGGAAGGGACTTTAGAGATATTATCATATCCAGCCCCTCATTTTCAGATGAAGTAATTAGCCCTAGAGAGAAAAAGTCACTGCCCCTGGTCATGCAATGCCAGTCCTTTTCAATGAATAGCTGAGAACTAAGGCTTTAAATGTGGGCAACAAGGTGGTGTGTGCAATTCATCTTCGTGAACTGAAACCTGGTCTCGGACCAGACTAGCCATGTGACCCTGGGCAAGTCACTGAACCCTGTTTGCCTCAGCTTCCTCATCTATCAAATGAGCTGAGAAGGAAATGGCAAATCGTTCAAGGATATTTGCCAAGAAAATACCAAATGAGGTCATGGAGGTTTGGAAAAAAATTGAAAAATAACTGTATAATAAAGGTTTAAGGCAGCTAAAGAAATGGTCCTAGACTCTAAGTGCCTTGAGAACAAGAAGAATATATTATTTAAACTTTGTATTTTCCCAAGTGTCTTGCATAGTGTCATCTTCAGGGGAAGTATTTAATAAATGTTTGTTGATTTGAATTGAAATAAAATACTGACATCCCAAATGGACTGAGCCAGAAAAAAAAATTGGTAAGCAGAAAATACTGGTGATGATAGCTAGAAGAAAGTCATGCTAAAGGAACTGAGCTGGAATTCACTTCAAAGTGATAGGGACAAGATGTCCAGCTAAGTTTCAGTTTTTATGAATCAGAAGCAAAAGAAAACAGAAAAAAAAGAAATGAAGAAAAAAAGAAAAAAGAAGAAACCAGCAAAAAACAAGAAAGAAGCCAAATGGGATGAATAAGAATAATTCCCTCCAACAAAAAGAGACTAACCCCACCCTTTAAATAGAGGAATTTTAGATGAAAATTGTGGTGGATGCAGTTATTCACTGCTACAGGTAGTCTTTCCCCTCCTATATGGGAATTCTATTAGAAGGCCCAAACTGGACCATTGAGTTATAGTTTCTGTCAAGATTTACCATAACTGTTCTCAGATAATAGACTCATTCTATTAGAATGCATTCAGTTCAAATCTAGTGGATACATAATCCGATAGTGTCTGCCCCTGTGTACCACTTTGATTTTCAGTGATAAAGCATCCCTTGAGGAGTAATTTAAATCTTCTGAGAACTGACACTGAAAGTTACTCATAAAATGCTAGGGTTCTGCACCAAAAATATCACACAAATTGCCTAAGAATCTTCACTCAAATAACACCCTTACCCTTCACACACACACACACACACACACACACACACACACACACACACACACACACACACGGTACTGGTGCATATTAGAACATATACATATTCATGCTTCCATATATATCTTTTAGAACTTTATTTACACCTTGTTTCTACTGCTAAAATAAGAACTCTTTGAGAGCAGGAACTGTTTTTACTTTTCTTTATTTTCCAATCATTTAGCACATCAACTGGCACATTGTAAGCATTTAATAGATGTTTGTTAATTAACCAAATGACTGCTAGGATTAATTGTCTAGCATTAGTCTGCAGGGTCTAGAAATTTTTTTGAAGGTGAGAAGGGAGAATAGGAAGAGTAGATGAGGTATGGAGAACTGGCAACTTTATATTCCCCAAAATTTTAAAAATCCAAACATGCAAAGGGTCAGTGGCCAGTGAGATGATGGGTGTTATAGGGAAAGAGTAAACTTAATCAAAAGATTCTGAAAACCTGGGTTTGAATTCCAATTCTTATACTTAGAAAATATGTGACCTTAAGGAAATTACTTCATTTCTCTGGGTTTCAGTTTTCTCATCTATGGAAAAAAGTGGACTACTTTCACAGTGATGGCAAAGTAGAGAATCCTTAAACAAAGAATAGGCATGACTATAAAAGATATAAATTATTTCAATTACTGGAAATGGAAAAATTTTGCATAAACAAAATCAATGCATCTACGATAATAATGGAATTTGTCAAATGGTAGAAAATAGTTTCTCATCAGATATCTGACAAAGATCTAATATCCAGCTATATGAGGATTAACACAAAAATATTCTCCATTAGATAAGTGATCATAGGTTATGAACAAATGATTCTCAAAGGAAGAATTACAAACTATTAACAGCCCTGTAAAAGATTGTTCCAAATTACTAGAAATACAAATCAAAGCAATCTTAAGCTTGAAAAATATCAATGATAGTAAGAGATGGGTTTAGTCAATATTGGGGTCAGGGAGCAAGTCAGGGAATCACAAAAATCTCAAATTTGGAAGGAACTCAGAGATTATCTACTCTATCTTCAATCTCGAAAAGGAAGTTTCTTAAAAATATTATTGGTAAGTAGTCCCTCAACCTCCACTTCAAGACCCTCCAGTGTAGGGGAACTACACCTCCTCAAGCAACTCATTCCACTTTGAGAGAACTCTAATTGTTAGGACATTTTCTCTTATATTTAGTTGCAAGCTGCCTCTCTGTACATCTACTTGTTGCTTCCAGCTCTGCCTTTGGGACTAAGCAAATATAATAAATCTACTCTTTCTCCAGCATAACAGCTTTTCACAGACTTAAAGTCACTGTCATGAAATGGAAAGAAGATTGTATTTGGAGTTGGAGGACATGAGTTGAAATCCTAATTTTGCCATTTACTAAATGTAATCTTGGACAAATCACTTATTTCCTTTGGGTATCAGTTTTCCATCTGCATAATTTGTAGGGAGGCAATTCAGTTAAATGACCTCTAAATTCCCTTCCAGTTCAAAATCTGTAATCCTAATCTTTAATTTATTCAACTAAGCCTTATATAGCATGGTTTTAATCCCCCTTGCCATCCTGATCAACCTCCTCTGGGCACAATCTTGTTTACCAATGAATTTCCTAAAAGATAGCACTCAGAAGAGAACACAAATATACTTTTGGGTAATCCAAAGATTATCTGATCAAAGTGGATGGAATAGAGTGAGATGGTCAAGAAGGAGACTATTATGTTCTGGAAAACTACCTAGCTCTTAAGAGGAACTAAGCCTTGTGTTTTGACTAAGTAGATTAAATATGTTAATTTGAAAGTATATATTTATATGCTTAAAAGGTTATAAAATTGTGCATGACCTTTGATCCAGCAGTGCCACTAGTGGATCTTTATCCCAAAGAGATCATGATAGAGGGAAAAGTGCTCACATGTGCAAAAATCTTTTTGTGGTGGCAAAAAATTGGAACATCAGTGGATGCCCAACAGTTAGGGAATGGCTAGATAAGTTATGGTATAAGAAAGTAATGGAATATCATTATTCTATAAGAAATGATGAATAGGATGATTTCAAAAAAGCAGAAAGACTTACATGAACCGATGCTAAGTAAAGTAAGCAGAACCAGGAAAATATTATACATAGCAACAGCAAGATTGTGTGATGATTGACTATGACAGACTTAGCTTTCCTCAGCAATTCAGTGATCCAAGGCAATTCCAATAAACTTTGGATGGAAAATGCCCACAACCAGAAAGAGAATTGTGGAGACTGAATGTGGATTTAAGCATACTGTTTTTATTTTTTTCTTCTGCTTTTTTTCTTTCTCATGTTTTTTTTTTCTTTTGTTCTGATTTTTCTCTCCCAAAATGACTCATATGGAAATATGTAAAAAGTGAATGTGTGTGTGTGTGTGTGTGTGTGTGTGTGTGTAACCTAAAAATTATATATATGTGTGTATAAAAGAAAGTATATATTTAAATTCAACAGCTAATCTCTCACCAAGCCCTGTCTCTTTGGAAGTATATGGCTAGCACAGTTTGTACCATCTTGTGGGGTATGCTTTATTAGAATATCTATTTCATTGTTTTCCACTGGTTTTAAGTGTGTATATCTTGGGCAATATTCAAGGAAGCATGTTGTCCAGGAGTAAGTACAGGATAAGTTCTCTGGTTGGATCATATCTGGAGCATTGTATTGATTTCTGGAAGGACAATGAAAAGCTTTAGACTATCTAATATTGGGAAAGCAGCTTGATGAATGACATAAGAATCAGGTGAAGTAACAAAGAGTGTTTAATCTAGAGAAAGGAAAAAGATTTAAGGGGGAGGGATAGCTACCTTCCAATATTTGAAAGGCTAACAGTTGGAAAAGGAATTAGGCTTGTCTTATTTCACTCTGTGGGTGTCATTTAACTATTGTCTAGACCTTAGATCTTTTAAATGAGAAGTCTGAGCTAACTGATCTATAAGAACCCTTCCAGCTCTAAACTTCTATGATTCTTGTCTTCCCAATGACAATATAAGTTCTATTAAAAAGTACAGTTTCTATTTCTCCAAATCTTCATTATTCCCAACCTCAAACCTAGAACATAACCAGTAGACTTATTAGTTAGTTGGTTTTATGACAAAATCCATCATGTCATGGAGTGACATCCATAAGGTGAGTTCAACCAAGAATAATTTCATTAAGAAAGTTTCTGTCTTCTTCAGGGGTCAGATGCCACTTCGTTATGTTATTCTTAAAGATACTAGGAATTATTGACCAAGAAATAGCCAGTGAGTTCCTTGACCCAGCTGACCCTTATTAATGATGCTCAGTTCCTTGACCCAGCTGCCCCTTATTAATGATGTTCAGTCCTCATCCCCCCTTGTTTCTGTTCCCTGATTTCTCCTTTCTTGCTACTAAAAATGTTTATCTATCTCTTAAGTTCCTTTATAGGATTTCCTACCCCCAGAGATGGCATTCTAGTGCCCTATACTGCGTAATTAGGCCCAGATGCATCAGTGAGCTGCTTTCCATTCTGTTTTAATTTTTAATTATGCACCAGTGCATTGCACTAGTTATAACCCCAATTAATTGGGCTTGCATGACCCATGTCCATTTTGCTGCTGCCATACTGCTGAGCCTGGCATATCATTAACACGGGGCTCTGATCTGGGTTGGCACTGAGGGATTCTGCTGGAAGGAAATAGATATGAGATCAATTCTGACAAAATGAATCATTTTTTTTTAATTTTCTCCGGAAGACCAGCACTGGGTTATATGGTGAGAATGAACAATATGGAGTAGTGGATAAGAATGCTTGACCCAAAGTCAAAAAGCCCTGGGTTCAGTTCCTCCCTCAGATACTTCCTTCCTTCCTAGCTACATGATCCTAGTTGAATTACTTAAAGTATGTAGGCCTCAGTTTTTTATCTGTAAAATAAGGAAGAATGGCCTAACTGGTCCCTAATATCCCCTCCAATCCTAAATCTATGATGCTGTGATCTTCCCAAAATGATATGTTGAGGATGATTCAACACCAGTGGAGATTTTAAGATCACATTAGAGATCTCCAAAAGAACAATCTATCATAAACAGGTCACTTTTATGGAACATTTGGAGGTTTACAAGGTTCTTTCTTCACAAGAGTTCCCTGAATTCAATAGTGCAAGTATGGTTATCTTCATTGAATAGATGAAGATAGAAGCTCAGAAAGAAAAGTCCTTTGTCTAGCATTCTATAGCTTATCAATAGCAGAACTGGGTCTAGGTTTTGTGATCCCCACATCCAAGACTTTCCCCACTATGCTGTTTCCTCAGCTGAATAATAATCCTGCTCTGAGTCCAGATATGCACTACCTTTCCACTCTGAGAAAACCTTTACTCAGTAGAATTCTTATATCTTTTGAGGAGGTAGGATGTGGTAGAAGTGCAGAAGAATCCAACCATGAGAAAAGGGACCCAGACCTTATGGGTTTAGGGAGAGAAGAGAGTTCTTGAAAGAGAGGTTAGGATTTCTGGGGGAGGAGAAACAGGGCCTGAGAACAGTCAGGTCACATTTAATTTGGCCGTAAGAGGATCATGAGACAGTGTAGAAATAGCAATTTCCACAGGGAAGAAGTGTGTGGTTCTGTCAAACAGTACCTTCCTCCTATATATTACCTAGGGGGCTGCCAAACCTCTGTGTTACCTTTAACATATATAACAGAAGATAGACTATGACAGAGTTACCTTTAACGTGTTACCTTTGTGTTACCTTTAACGTATATAACAGAAGATAGACTATGACAGAGTTACCTTTAACGTGTTACCTTTGTGTTACCTTTAACGTATATAACAGAAGATAGACTATGACAGACCAAAATGCTCTCCAGGATTGTTAGGATCTGGAGTTCCTTATTTCTTGGGCCTGAAGAATAATTTCACATTTGGTCATATATTTTTTATTCATTGTTAATAAGTGGAGGAGCCAAATAAAAGGGAAGAGGAAAGAAAAAGGCTTGGTTAATTGTCAAGAGTTTTGGAATGTGGCCATGGGCAATTACTAAACTGCTGAGTAATTGAAGAGGTTTAACAAGAGAGAATGGTGAGATCCAGCAAGGGACAAATGAAAACTCCATTTTTTTGGTCCAAAAAATTAATTGCACAAAGGCAAGACAGAGGAAGCATGTTTAGATGAACATACAAAAAACACCTGCAAATTTGAGTCAACAGTCTGACATAATAGCCAGGAATACTAATATGATTTTAGGCTGAATTAATAGAAGAGTAATACCCATGACAAAGTAAATGATAGTGTCATAGCACTCTACCCTGGTCAGAACACATCTGGAGTATTCAGTTCTAGACCACACATTTTGGGAAACTCTGAAAAAGATTTAACAAACCAAGGGGAAGGCCTTGTTTTTACTGGAAAGTTTTCTTTTATAGTTTATAGCCTTTCAGTCACTCTAAAATTATTTATTTGTTATATTTTGAAGGGCTCTGAGTGAGCCTCACCTCTACATTCTAAATATCTTGCCATGATATCTTAAATTCTATTAGAATTTCATCAGAGAAGTTGATTCTATGAGGTTAAACATTATCCTTTCTCCACTGTCTCTTTTATAATGCAAATCCCTTTGAAGGAGATGACATAATTCTTACTTGGCATTCAAGGCCCTCTACAATATCATATCACTCTACTTTTCCAGCTTTATCTCTTACTCTCCCCCCTCCATGTACTGTATGGTAGACAAACAAAATTATTTTCTGTCCACTGAATACATGTACTTAACAATCTGTGTCTGTTCTCTATAGTTCCTGTCCCTTATAATGTCCCTTTCTCCTTCTTTGGCTTTGAATTTCCATGGATCTTAATTTAATGTTAACTCAAATGTTACCTCCTCAATGAAATCTTCTATGTTTACCTCCAAGTTGGTTACAAGTTTTTTACCTCAGACCTCAGTCAGCACTCAGTATTTTTCTGTACCCCTCTAAAATACATATTATGGATTATTTTATATTGTTATACATTTGATATCCTAACCCCTTGCTGAGCTGCATCTCCCTCAGTTCCCTAGCACAGAACTTTATACACAATAGGTGCTTGATATGTGTTAAATTGAATTACTTAAATATTTTACACTTTAATGTGAGTGAATTCCTCTTTCTTGAAAAGACTGATGGCATAGTGCCACCCCTCGTGGAACAAAGAATCCTAAATTTTTATCTGGAAAGGACCTCAGAGGCTGTCTAGTTAAGCCCTCTCATATTGTGAATAGGGAAGTCAAGGCCCAGGGAAAGTCACACAAGGAGTAAATATCAGAAGTGGGAATTGAAGAAAGGTAAAGCTAGGAGGACAAAGATATTGGAGATAACACAATTGGAAAAATACCCCAAGGAGATCAAAATAGAATAAAAGACCTTAAATAATCAAAATATTTATAATAGTATTTTTGTAGAGGAAAAGAACAGGAAACAGAATAGGCATTCATTCATTGGGCAATAACTAAATAAATTGCAGTGAATAAATCTGATAAATATAACACTAACATAAGAAATGATCACTATGAATCAATCAATAAGTATATAATAAATGCCTACTATGTGCCAGATACTATAAACAGGCATTGGAAATACAAGAATAAGGAACTAAATAACCCCTATTTTCAATGAGCTTATATCCTCATAGGAGTTAATACTTACATATATTAATAAATACAAATTTACACAATTGGTTAAATAAAGGTAGGTTAGAGATGGAGAGCACTATCATTTGGGGAGGATAAAAAAAAGATTTCATTCAGAAGATTTTGCCTGAACTGAAACCTGAAGAATTCAGAGAATGAAGGGAGGATTTATATCAACTGCTGCAAAATGAAAATGAGTGGAACCAGAAAAACAATATACACAATGATTATAGCAAAGAAAATGGAAAAAGCAACAAAGAACAAAAGCCTGAACCTTATGTAATTACAGTGATTACATTTGGTTCCCTAAAAGAGGTGAAAAGATACACATTCCTCCCTCTTTTGCAAAAGTGGGGGACTACATGCTCTGGCCTGAATTGCAGTGTTTAGTTTTGCTTAAACAATTCTCTTTCTCTCTTTTCTTACTTCTTCTCTCCCTCCCTTTCTTTCCTTTTTCTTTCTCCCTATCTTCCTGTCTTTTTTTCTCTCCCCACTTTCTCTCCTTCCTTCTTCTTTCCTTTCTTCCCTCTTTCATTCTTTTCCTTGCTTCCTCTTTCTTCCTTCCTTCCTTCCTTCCTTCCTTTCTTCCTTTCTTTCTTTATTTCCCTCCCTCCCTTCCTTCTTTCCTTCCTTCCTTCCTTATTTCTTTCCTTCCTTCCTTTCTTCCTTCCTTCCTTCCTTCTTTCCTTCTTTCCTTCCTTCTTCCTTCCTTCCTTCTTCTTTCCTTCCTTCCTTCCTTTCTGTCTTTTTTCTTTCCTCCCTCCCTTCTTCTCTCCCTTCCTTCCTTCCTTTCTGTGTTTTTTCTTTCCTCCCTCCCTTCCTCTCTCCCTTCCTCCCTCCCTCCCTTCATTCGTTCCTTTCTTTTTTCTTTCTTTCTTTCTTTCTTTCTTTCTTTCTTTCTTTCTTTCTTTTTTCTTTCTTTCTTCCTTCCTTTCTTCCTCCTTTCCTCCTTCTCTTCCTTCCTTCCTCCTTCCCTCTCTTCCTTTCTCCCTCCCTCCTTTCCTTCCTTCCTCCCTTCCTTCCTTCTTTCCTTCCTTCCTCTCTTCCTTCCTTCCTCCCTCCCTCCCTCCCTTCCTTCCTTCCTTCTTTTCTTCCTTTCTTCCTTCCTTCCTTCTTTTCTTCCTTCCTTCCTTCCTTCTTCTTCCTTCCTTCCTTCTTTCCTTCCTTCCTTACTTTCTTCCTTCCTTCCTTCCTTCCTTCCTTCCTTCCTTTCTTCCTTTCTTCCTTCCTTCCTTCCTTTCTCCCTCCTTTCTTTCCTTCCTTTCTTCCCTCCTCCCTTCCTTCCTCCTTTCTCCTCTCCTTCTTTCTTTCTTTCTTTCTCTCTCCTCTCCAGCCTTCCAGGGGATAACTATGTAGGGGAATAAAAAACGATGTGCTTAGAAATAAAGATGAGATTTTTTAAAAATCAATAATTTTAAAAGGAAAATAAAAGGACAAAAGATAGAGAAGACGTGGGGTGCTGAAAGTAAAATGTTCAAGAGGCCCCTTCTGGCAATTCCTTTTTGGGTGGTAGGCTGTGGGAGTCAGGCCAGCACAGGACTAATGCCAAGTTTTAACTTATGACCCCCAGACTTCTTATTGAAAAGACTGGTAGTTCAGTGGCATAGCAGGGTCTCTTCGTTTGGATCTTTAGAATTTCCTGCTGGAAATAAAGCTCTGTCTGGGCTTATTAGACCAAGGAGTCTGTTTGGTCTTTTTAAGCGTGTGAAGCTGCTGTGGGTTTGTTGTTGCTGGGCTTTTCTCCCCCGTTGCCAGGAGTCCAGAGGAAGTCTGTGGTTAGTAGTTTTCTAGTGAAGAAATATACAAACCCAGAACTTATTTAACAACCTCCTCTAATTCGGATCTCCCAGCTTGATTGAAGAGGATGCTAATGAAACTGAAGGAATTCCAATATTGGCCAGAGAGAGAGGAAGGGAGAAGTAATATACACACTGCTGGCTGCTCCCTCCTCCCCATCCCCTCCACCCCCAAGGGAGCTGGGCTGATTGCTGGCTGTTCTGACTGCAAGACTCATCCTCCTTCCTTTCTTCTCCATCCCACCTAATGAGGATGCTGATCTAGCTTTCCAGGCTGATTTTCCTTATTTTCAGAACAAGGAAGTGGGTTCCTTGAAACATCAGATTCATTATCACATTGGACTCCTATAAACATCCTGAAATGTAAGTGGGGTGGAGCTGAGGGAGAGAGAGACAGAGAGAGACAGAAAGTGTTAGAGAGACAGAGAGAGAGACAGAGACGGAGACAGAGAGACAGAGATGGACAGACAGAGGAAGTGAATCTTGCAAGGTCACACAATGACTCAGTCACAGAACCAGGATCCTAGGATTTCAAATTGGGGGAGACTTAGAAATCATGTAGCCCACTTCCCATATTTTATAGATGAGAAAATTGAGGTCTAGAGTGATTAAGGGACTTGTTTAATGTCACATAGGGAGCAAATAGCAGAAATGAAATTTGAATTTGGATCCTCTGGTTCTAAATCCAGCATGTTTTCAAGTGTCTCATGGGATCTGAAGATGGGTCACTTTGATTTCAATACAAGAAACTTTAGGAAGATTTTTCAGGGAAATCTTGACAAGGTCTTTTAGGTGTGTTTCCGTCCTAGGACAACCAGATCAGTCATGTGGTAAGCAGAGGTTCCCCCAGGGCTCACAAGGAAGACTGGGAAGTTTCCATCTTAGCTCCAATGCAAGTGATGGATGGTCTGTTACTTTAAAAATAATTTTCTTTGGTCTAGCCATGAGGTTTGTGTCTCTTACTCCCTACTGTGCTAAGAGGCCTGGTAGCAAACCTAAATTATGGCTGTACTTTCCATGTAATTAAACTAACTGATCACTATTTGTCAACACAATTACAGCTGCAAGAGCATTCATCTGCCAGGGAAGCTTTTTAGAAAGGATGGTTTGGATAATAAAATTCCTACTTGTTCCATAGATTTCTATCAGGTTATTACCCTCTTAAATACTTTAACCCCTTGGTGCCTGAAGCCAGGGAAAGACGTATGCAATGCTGTAAAAGGCAAGAGCAGGAAGATGGTCAGTCAAATGAAACCAGGAATGCATATATTCTAACTCCATTATGATGTGGCAGTGTCTGTTTCAGCACAATGCTAGGGGTTTGGGTGAAAGACTCTCTATATCCCATAGCTAAGGCTAAAGAATCCCATGGATTTGAGATATGAGCTCACTGATTTCTTTAGTGAAACTGTCACTAAATCCAATGCTCTCTGTTGGGTTCCTGTCTCTAGGGATGAGATCAAGAGAGAGCTAAGCTATTAGCATTCAGACAGGCAATTCCTGGCTGGAACTGAAACTAGCCTTCATTCCTATTGACTCCAATTCCAGTCCAAGTTATATATGGATTCTGGAGCAGCAGACGCCAAGATTCTACACCAGCAGAGATGCTCATGAACAGACTCACTCACTTCAATGCTGGAACAAGGGGAAAAATAACAGGCTGATATAGCTGTCTAATACCTTATAATCTCAACTAGCCTCTTTATCTAGGTCCATGCTGCTCAATCTCACTCCTGGCTCCGTCCACCACTTTGTATGGGCAGGCTCTATCCAGGGTATATTTGTTCCTTTCCCATCTATCTATTGCTCTTAATGTTCTTCATAGAAGTGCCAGTACAAGCATTATAGTTATTTCAAATCAGCTTGGAGCAATGGAAAATTTTTAGGGAGAAATCTGATGTGCACAGGTTAAAGAAAAGGAGTTAGGGCAACTAGATACAGTGAAGAAAAGCAAAGAAACAGATTTAGGTTTGATGCAAAGAAAAAACCTCCTCACAATTACAATTATTCCAAAAGTGGAATGAGCTGCTTCCAGAGTGCATGAGTTCTTCATTAGAGGTCTTTAGATAAAGACAGGTATGGATTTCCTTCCTCTTCTGAATCTGTAATTTTGTTGCACATTAGATCAGAGCTCAGCACCAGTTCCTGTAAGTCTTTCCAGGCCTTTCTGAAATCATCCTGTTGGTCATTTCTTACAGAACAATAATATTCCATAACATTTATATACCATAACTTATTCAGCCATTCTCCAATTGATGGGCATCCACTCATTTTCCAGTTTCTTGCCACTGCAAAAAGAGCTGCCACAAACATTTTTGAACATACAGGTCTCTTTCCCTTCTTTAGTATTTCTTTGGGATATAAGCCCAGTAGTAACACTGCTGGATCAAAGGGTATGCACAGTTTGATAACTTTTTGAGCATAGTTCCAAATTGCTCTCCAGAATGGCTGATGCATTCACAATTCCACCGACAATGCATCAGAGGACAGCTTATTTCTAAATATGCATGAGAAGTATCTGCTCCCATCCAATTTTAAGAACTATACTGTCCAGTGTCATTACTAGCTCTGTATCCCAAAGAGATCATCAAAAAGGGAAAAGGACCCACATGTGCAAAAAAGTTTGTAGTAGTTCTTTTTGTAGTGGCAAAGAACTGGAAACTGAATGGATGCCCATCAGTTGGGAAATGTCTGGATGAATTATAGTATGTAAATGTAATGGAATATTATTGTTCTACAAGAGACGATCAGATTTCAGAAAGACTTGGAGAGACTTACATGAACTGATGCTGAATGAAGTGAGTAAAATCAGGAGAACGTTGTACACGGCAACAAGAAGATTACATGATGATGATCAATTTTGATGGACATGGCTCTCTTCAACAATAAAGTGATTTAGGCCTATTCCAATAGATTTGAGAAAGAGCCATCTGCACCCAGAGAGGGGACTATGGGAACTGAGTCTGGATCACAATATGGTATTTTCATTTTTTTGTATTTGTTTGCTTGTATTTTGTTTTCTTTCTCATTTTTTTCCTTTTTGAACTGATTTTTCTTGTGCAGCATGATAACTATGGAAAAATGTTTAGAAGAATGTTTAACATATATTGGATTATTTGCTCTCTAGGTAAAGGGGTGTAAGGAAGGGATGGAAAACATTTGGAACATAAAGTTTTGGAAGGGTGAATATTGAAAATTATCTATGCATATGTTTTGAAAACAAAAAGCTTTAAAATAATAATAAAAAAAAGCTGTCCACCCAAATTCCTTTCTATTCCAACTCCCAAAGAGCATTCACCAGCATTCATCAGATAGCATCATCTTCTTGTTATCAATACTCCTTAAATACACACTGAAGTTAACAACTCCTTTTACTCCCTTGCTCTTAAGAGTCTACAATCATTTTAGAGAATGACAAGAAAAAGCCAGTTATTAATCCTAGATCTGATTAAAGTTGATGATAGGGCTACAACCAAAACTCAGGTTTTCTAGCTGGATTGGCCATATTGCACTGCTTATAAAGCAGTGTTGCTTGTTGAAGCACATCTAATCTGTTGTCAAACTTTTTCTACTTTTACATCACTCATACATGACCCTTTCTTTCCACTTATGTACTCACTACTTTGGTACAGTCCCTCATCATCACACTCTTTAACTGGTGTAATAGATTGTTGGATGGTCTTCCTACCTCTAGCCCATTTTCTCCCCATTCTTCTCCTTCTTAAAGTATAGGTCTGATCATGTCATCTCCTTACTCAATAAACTCCACTGGCTCCCTATTATCTCTAGGAGAAAAAAAAATTCCAGGTTTTGGTATTTAAAGCCCTTTACAATCTGGCTTTTGCCTCTATTTTCTAATCTTTTTTTACTGCCCTCTTTTATAATTTGCCTACCATGAGTTACTAGTCATTTATCTAACACAACACTCATTCCCTGATTCCATGGGTTTTTATTGATCATCCCCCTTCCAGAATTCTTTTCCTCCTCATCTCTACCTACTGGCTTTCTTCAGAAGTCAGCTTCTATTTTACCTTCTGCAGGAAGCTTTCTCCATTCCACTCACAATGCCTTTACCTCTGAGAGCATTATAGATTATATTTCACAAAGTCCCTATCACATGGAAATACAACCATGCAGAATTAGGCTGATATAAATTCTATTAAGTCATTGGCAAAACTTTCAGGAGTTCAGGAGTTTCCATTGTCCTATCCCATGAGTTTTGTGCTTGGTTAAAGACAATGTGTAAGTCAAACTTTTCACTTACTTTCAGTGTAGATTGTGGTATAATAAGATAAAGGAAAAATCTAAGTATTAAGAGGCCTGCTTTTTAATTTTGGTTTTACCAAAAAACAAATAAACAGCAACAAAAACAACCTCATACTATGACAGTAATAAATTAACTTAATTTCTCTGTGCTTTAGTTTTGTTATAATACTTGTCCTACTTACTGATAAGCCAATAATAGGTTCTAGCCCAAGCCTCACTTACACATGTTTTGGTTTTGATAGCACAGAATGAGTGTAAATAGCAATTGTTTCTGTAGTGAGCAGAAACTCTGAGGGTCTTCCCTTGCTTGATCATGTTTTTTTGTGGGGTGGGGGTGAAGGCAAAATAGGCTATTTTACCTCAATTCTTACCTAGCCTTTAACTACTGAATGAATTCTGCCTCAGACAAACAAAAACATGGGAAAGACTCCACTGCTTCCATGACCATCACCAATCATCCTGATCCATATCTTGCCACTGGATTACAATGACTCTGGAGGAAAAAAGTGGGGTCAATGACTTTGCACAGCCCTGTCTCACTTAAATCCAGTGCACTTGCAGTCAAGACATCACCCTGCTATTGTTATTGGTCCTCTTCAAGAATGAACAAACAAAGCAACAAAAAACCTTACAGGGAGTGGTATGAAAATCAAATGAGATATGAGAAGATATTGAAAAAAAATGATATCTAGAGGGAAGATAATATAATAAGTATTGTTATTGTTGTCATTCTTTTCCAATATACTACTTCTCAATATAGTCTAGGCCCGGTTTGAGTTATAGTGGGAGTTTGATGTGTGTGTGTGTGTGTGTGTGTGTGTGTGTGTGTGTGTGTGTGTGTGTTATAAACTAAGTAAAAAAAAAAGTTTGGACAAATGGGATTTGATATTGTAGAAAAAGATTCCAGAGCAGGATGCAAGAAGTGGGTTCTAGTTCTTGTTTTTTCAATAAGTAGCTAGAAATGTACCCTTGGACAAGTTCTTTGGGTCTGTTTTCTAATATATCAAGCAAAGTGGTTGGAATAGATAATCTTTAAAATTTCCTTCCATTCCAACATTCTATAAATCTATATAGAATTAACCTAAAACAGAGGTACATTTCCCAGAAGTATTTCTGGCTTTCACTGAGCAGGGGTTAGTGAGCTACCTTTTCCCTGGTAAGTGGAGCCTGGAGATGAGGTAATGCGGGACCTGAGACATAAGTGGGCTGGGAAAATTCCACTTACCACAGACCACAATGGCACCAGAAGTCCAACGGCAATGGATATTTCCATTTTTGCAGATAAGAGATTATGCACCACATTTCCAATAAGGGGACAATCTTGGGCAAAGCCAACATTATCTCCCTCATATAGACAGACTCAGAAAGCTTGAGGGGACCTGAGAAGTCATTTAGTTCAACCTTTCAATATTAAAAGCCAAGAGGCAGCATGATATAATGAATAAAGAGCTGGAGGGGAAGTAAGGCTAGCCAGGATTCAAGTCTGACTCTAACAAAGATTGGCTGTGTTATACTAAATACCTAGTGTAGTGGTAACCAGGAAATTTTTTAAGATTATAAGCTTCAAACTACAAATGTACAGGTAAGAATTGCAAGAGAGACAAAGGAACAAGTTCAGAGGAAACAGAGACAAAGTCAAAAATACAGTCAGAGAGAGACAGAAACAAAGGAGAGAGATAAAAACAGAGACAGAGACAAAGATAGAGAGATAAAGACAGAAACAGATACAGAGACAGAGAGACAAAGTCAAAAAAAACAGTCAGAGAGACAGAAACAAAGTCAGAGAGATAAAAAACAGAGACAGAGACAAAGAGAGATAAAGACAGAAACAGAGAGACAGAGAGACAAAGTCAAAAATACAGTCAGAGAGACAGAAACAAAGGCAAAGAGATAAAAAACAGAGACAGAGACAAAGATAGAGAGATAAAGACAGAAACAGAGAGACATAGAGACAAAGTCAAAAATACAGTCAGAGAGACAGAAACAAAGGCAGAGAGATAAAAAACAGAGACAGAGACAAAGATAGAGAGATAAAGACAGAAACAGAGAGACATAGAGACAAAGTCAAAAATACAGTCAGAGAAATAGAAACAAAGGCAGAGAGATAAAAAACAGAGACAGAGACAAAGATAGAGAGATAAAGACAGAAACAGATAGAGAGACAGAGAGGAAAAGTCAAAAATACAGTCAGAGAGACAGAAACAAAGGCAGAGAGATAAAAACAGAGACAGAGACAAAGATAGAGAGATAAAGACAGAAACAGATACAGAGACAGAGAGACAAAGTCAAAAATACAGTCAGAGAGACAGAAACAAAGGCAGAGAGATAAAAACAGAGACAGAGACAAAGATAGAGAGATAAAGACAAAAACAGATAGAGAGACAGAGAGACAAAGACAGACACAAGAAATGAGACCAAGAGACAAGAGACAGATAAAGACAGACAGAACTAAAGATTGAGAGATAGAGATATAAAGACAGACACAAAAATGGAGACTGAAAGACAAAGATAGAGAGACAAAGATAGAGACTGAGAGACAAAGAGAGAGGCAGAGATATAAAGATAGAGACAAAAACAGAGACTGAAAGACAGAGAGACAAAGAGAGAGACAAAAACAGAGACAGAGAGATAAAGACAGAGCCAAAGCCAGAAATAGAGACCAAGAGACAAGAGATAGAAATAAAGACAGAGACACAACTAAATACCAAGAGACAAAGACAGACACAGAGAGATAAATGAAACAAAAATAGAGATTGAGAGACAAAGACAGAGACAGAAAGCTAGAGACAGCCAGCCAGAAATAAAGGCCAAAAACAGAAAGTGATGAAGACAGACAAATAGGGATTAAAAGAGACAGATCCCGTTTGTACATAATTATTTGCATATAGTCTCTCTCATTAGTCTATGACTCCTGGAGCACAGGGATTGTTTTTTTGCCTTTCTTTATATTCCCAGAGGGCAGCTCAGTGCCACAGAGGACAGAGTGCCCAGCCTACAGTAAAAACTCATCCTGAGTTCAAATCTGGCCACAGATACTTACTAACTGTGTGAACCTGGGCAAATCACTTAACCCTGTTTGCTTCAGTTCCTCACTTATTAAATGAACTGGAGAAAAAAACGACAAACTGTTTTGTATCTTTACCCAGGAAAACCCTCCCAAACTGGGGTCACAAAGAGTCAGATATGGCTGAAAAATAACCGAGAAATACTTCCAGAACTTAGTAGAGTGCACATAGTAGGCATCTAGTAAAATCTAGTTGGCTGAATGACAGAGACCATCTGTAGATGGCTTCTTATAGCCTCAGACCAAGACTGGTCTCAGTAAACTGGACTCAACAATGCTTTTCTCCAGTGTCCCTCTAATTCATTCATCTAGTCATCAGTTTCCTATGCCTATGGGCTTAGATTGATTCTGCAATCAGATTACCAAAACCTCCAACTCCAACTTGCCCTAAGGGAGAAAGACTGGCCCAGAAAGTGCTTTTTAAAAACATAACTATTGTGGACTTAGTAAGACAGATTCATCACAGTCACTTTCCTATTTTATTTTCTGTATTCAAGACCACAGGCAGTTTGACAGCACAGTCCAGCAAATAGGAGGATTTCCCCTTGGACACACACACATACACGTACATACATGAGAACACTCATACAAATAAGGAAAACCACCGGAGAACCTCCACATGGCCAATCACTCCACTGTGCCAAGGTGAGGTTTCATTTAATTCTCTATCTCTCACTGCTTCAAAAACAAGAATTTGCAACAGCAATATGATTTGGCCAGACTTCAAACACCAGCATGGAAGCCCTGAATCCTCTAGATTTTATGTGCTGGCTTAGGCAGTTGAGACATGGGAGAGAGTCTGGTACCTGAATGAGAGCAAATGCCAAAAGTTGCTGCTACTCCACTCCCAGAGATCAACTGTCCTGCTTTCCAATACTAGAAAATAAAAATATGTTGATATTGTAGAACTGTCTGACTTTGGGGTGGGGGGTAACTAAAGACATGTAGTATTCTGGGAGAAAAGGACAAAATTTGAACTGATGACTCATCAATCTGAAGCATAGAGTGAGTGAAACCTGTAACTTAGAAGTCTAAAAAGTCTCTAGTTCTCTTCTTTGAATCTGTCATCTCCATTTGTCCATTGTCTCATTCTGAGCTATGGCAGAATCAATAGGGAGTATAAATTCATAATGACAGATAAATTTATTTAGGAAGGAGAAGTTGTGCTGAACACAGTGTAGAAAACCAGTCCTTGGATTCCTGGTGATTGTGGCCAAAGGAATTGAAAGTCATATAAAACATAGGTGGATGTGATCATTTTACCACTGAGAAGCAAATCAATCAGAAAAATCTAGCTAGTAAAATTTATTTCAGGCAGATCCTTCAGAAAAGAGAGCATGAATCATGGAAAGGGAGATCATTTGACCTCTAGGGACTGGACCCCACTCCCAATTCTCGCCATGAAGGGTGACATGGGACAAAGAATTAAGGGAAGGAGTCTGAAGTGGCAATATGCACGTGGATGAGTCAGGGGAAAATCATGTGTGCAGCTGTTTGCTATCACGGATTATCTTCAGGGCTATAAAAGAATGATGAAGATGGCTCTTTACTGCTGGTTATCACATGGCGGCAGGCTGGCCTCTGAGTGGTGATAGTAGAATGGCTGAGAGTGCAGGAGGACAGACTGTGGATGCCTGGAACCATTTCCACTTGAACATGTTGTCAGTGAGGGATCACGTGTCAGTGTCTCTGTTGTGTGGGTGCTGATTGATGAGTGTTGAAAGCAAACAGTGTGGGTCATTGGTTGTGCGTCTGCTGATGAGTATGTGTAGAAAGAAAGAGCCTTTGGCTGGGGAGTCATTTTACGTGGCAGAGGCAAGGCAGCCTTGAGGGTTAATTTTTGGAGTTCATTCCGTTCAGACCACATGAGGAATGAGTTCTAGCTCACCCCAGTGCAGGAAGCCCAGTCTATGGTAGAGCAGGAACATGAGAAGTCCTTGGTCTCAATCATAACTCTTACAAAAAAAGCCCATTAAGGTAGACTATGCCCAGTCTCTGGTCACATTTGGTCTTGAGCCATGGATAAAAGTTGCCATTTTTTGGGGTTAGAATATTCTTCATAGGGAAGAAGAGAATACTCAAGAGACAGTCTAGGAAAAAAGAGAAATAATATGATAATAAAATGTTAAAACAATCATAAAGACAATTGTACTTAAAACAATTCCTAAAATCCAAATTGATGAGATTTCTTGGAACCTTTTTAGGGAAATAAATATTCATCTTGGAATTAGATTTGAAAGCAGGGTGGGTAGCAGGAAAGAAGACATGGAGATGAAAGAAGGACAGGGGAAGAAAGAGAAGGAAAGAAAAGGAAAAAGGAAGGAAGGAAAAAAAGAGAGATAGGAAAGCATTAATATCTTTCCTGGGTAGTTTCTAAAAGGAAGAAAAGCATTGAATGGCAAGACTGGTGGAAAGATATACTTGCTCAGGTTCTCAACTTTGAGGGTTGCACAAATTATTTTAGAAAGCTAAGGTGTAACCAAATCTACAAAGACACAGAGACAGAGATAAAGAGACAGGGACAAAGATGTATTGCCCTATCTATAACTGATGCTCAGGATCAAAATTAAATGATAAGAACCTTGCAAATAACAATAAGCAATCATCTTTAAAATTGCTCAAAATCATTAATAATCCAAGAAACATAAATCAAAGCAATTCTAAGACTTCACATCCATCAATGAGTAATGCTGGGAATGATGAGAAAATTTGATATTGATGGAGTTATGGTAAATTAGACAGGATAATTCAGTGTTGGTAAGGCTACATTTTGGTCCAACCATTCAAGCATATTTACTGAATTGTTCACAGTCTTCACTCTGAGATCCCATTGCAGAATTATACAGCAAGAAAGGTAACAAAATCAAGAAAAGACATATGCATTTAGCAATATCCATACCACCATTATTTGTGACAACAAAAATTTGGAAACAGAGATTTTTGCCCAACAATCAGAGAATGGCCATAACAAAATGCAGCTGAATCTATTTTAATGTTATACAAAATGATAACTATAAAGGGCTCAAAGAAATGTGTCAAAAGTTGTATAAAGGGATGTATCAAGAGTGCAGAAAGCAGAGCCAAATATGGACAATTGTGGCAATATCAATAATAACAATAAATTAAAGGCAACAAAATTTAGTTCAAGTAAAACAGTCAATGATACCATAGAATCAAGGTTAAAGCACAGACCCTTCCTGTCTATTAACATCTAGAAAACTCCAAGAATGGAATATGACATGAGCTATCAGTTATAATCACTGCTATGAGAGGGTCTGAACAGTACTGTGTAACTGTTTTCAGGAAATAGACTGTGTGTATGTGTGTGTGTGTGTGTGTGTGTGTGTGTGTGTGTGTGTGTGTGTTAGGAGATGTAGGTTGTTTGGTTGTTTGTTGGGAAATGTTGTCATATCAAAATATATCAATACAAAATGTCAGTTAATTAACTAGAACTCATTAAGGTCCCCTGCAATTACCCAAAGTCTCAGGAGTTCTCCCCTGAAACCTTAGAATGATTAATCTCCAAACTCCTGAATGATTAATCTTCAATCTCCTTAATATCCAAACCTCTAAAATTTACCAGGGTGCTTTTTAGCAGGTATCATAATTTGGGATCTCTAATTCATTTATAATGCCACAAATTCCTACAAACCAGAAAGGAGTTTTCCTTTCTTTGAGTATGTGACTTTATGGAATCCCAGTGTGGCCAGAACTGAAATGACAAAGAGAAAGTATCTTTTGGAATATTTCTTTTTTTTTTTCCACTTTTTCCCCCTTCCCTCTTCTTTCTTCTTTTCCCCTCCTCTCCCTTCTTTCCCTTCCCCTCATCTCTCCTCTTCTCCCCTTTTCTTTACTCTCCTCTTCTTTCCTTTTCCTTCCTCTTTCCTCTTTTTTCTTCCTTCCTTCCTTCCTTCCTTCCTTCCTTCCTTCCTTCCTTCCTTCCTTCCTTTTCTCTTTTTGAAAATTCTTATATCATATATATACAGGGTTTAAGTATAGAAAGAAACATCAAGGGCTACATAAAAACTGAGTCTCTAAAGTATCAGGTCTGGGAAACCAAATTTAGGAGACTGTGCTAAAATTGTATTAAGTCTTGTTACCGGCAGATTTTTGCACAATTAGTTATGAATCTTTATAAGTGATTTGGAACCAGAGAAGCAGAGTACTCTTTAAAGCAGTCTTGAGGACTGCTCTATTCCAGAATGTTCAAGAGAAGATATTTCCAGGGACCAAAAGACTATACAGTTCATCTGGAACTCAAGACAAATATAATGATTAAATGGACATAGGGAGTGGATTACAAAAATAAAGGAAATGTGATATTGTTTAATAGTGATGATCATCAATTTATTTTTTGCCTTTTGTTTCATGGTGTTTATATTTCC
Organism: Antechinus flavipes; assembly: GCF_016432865.1. Taxonomy (NCBI): domain Eukaryota; kingdom Metazoa; phylum Chordata; class Mammalia; order Dasyuromorphia; family Dasyuridae; genus Antechinus; species Antechinus flavipes. The sequence goes on from NC_067399.1 coordinate 535,791,719, forward strand.
TGAAGTCATGTAAATCACCCCTCTCAGAATCAGCTCATTACCCTCTAAATAGTTTGATCTGTTAGCTGACTTAATTTACCTCTGGAGTCTATTGAATAAGAGTTATATATCTTTATTGTTAGACTGTTCCCTGTTGTATTAAGATATGCAAGAAGAAGCATCCCAATGGTCTTTTTTTGATGCATAATGTTGATAGTGAGAACCAACACATTAAAAACTTTATAAATTTGGCATATAGATAAGTAATCCTTGGGAGGAAGGGACTGGTCTTCTCTCCCATGACTCAAAGGGAGACATTGAGAAAATTGTGGGAATTGAATGAACCACACTAATTCCATATTGTGACTCAATTCTGTAGCTAGCTCAGTTCCTTTTTTTTTTTTCCATTTCTGTCTCGCAAGAAAACTTCATTCAATTATGGGAATTGTGAAAAAACTTTATAGCTCTGCTTGAAACTAACTCTGCCTGACTGGGATGCTGGATCTATCTGTTGCTAAGACACCCTCAACCAAGGACCTAGATTCTGTTGACACAGTAAGATCTGAAGATTTATGGAAGGAGTTTTCTCATAATTATATATCTCAAGTAACCTATATGTCTTATCTGAAAACTGGTTTCATACTAGACAAAAGTGATTTAGATTCTTATATCAGGTACAGGGTTTTAGGTAAAGAAAAAACAGCAAGATATATACATATATTTATATAAAAACCAAAGTATCTGGATTAGAAAAGCGAATTTTGGAAATTACATTATATTTTATCAATCAATTCTGAAGTGAGAGCCTGGGAAAGAACTAAAAAGTAGATTGTTTGGAGATTCTATTCAGGAAAAAGAACATGTTTATTTTTATTTTGTAAAAATAAAAGGAAAGGAAGAAAATTATGGGCTAATAATGTCATTAAAGAACCCTGACTTGATCATAATGAATGATTTATTGGATTAAATCACTATAGTCTATGTGATAGGATTATGATCAAGTAGAATTTTTATTAAGAATATAAGGACAGTTCAACATTAGGATAACATTCAGAATAATGAATCATATTAAAACTGGAACATCTAAAACCACACAATCATCTCAATAAATGCAAAAAAAATGCCTTTGACAAGATACAATACTTTTTTATGCTAAAAAAGCAATCATTAATATTATAAAAATGTTATCTGCCAAGACAAACCCAGGAAGTACATGAACACAATTACAAAACACTTTTCAAACAAATAAAGTCACATGTGAACAATTAGAAAAATATCAGTATGCCATAGGAATGCACTATAAAAATAGGAGTGAAGCAAGAATACCCTCTTTCCCCAATATTATTGGATACTATTCTGAAAGTGCTAGCAACAGAAATAAGCAATATAGAATAATAAGGATAAAGAAGAAAGAAGAAAGAACCACTTAAATAATTAGAGAAATATTCAGTGTGTGTGATTAGACTGTGACAGTATAATAAAAATAAAAATATAACCAAAATTAATTTCCTTAATATTAAATGTGATACTATATAAATTTAGAAGAAAAATAGGTCATATACTTCTCACAGCAGATGAATACTCTTTTTAAAAAAATACACATTTCTTTATGAATGATGTTGGGAGAGAAAAATTAGAACAAAAGGGAAAAACCATGGGAGAGGAAAAAAAACAGAAAAAAGAAATGAACATACCATGTGTGATTTACATTCAATCTCCACAGATCTTTTTCTGGATGCAGATGGCATTTCCTATCCAAATTTTATTGGGATTTTCTTGGATCAGTGAACCACTGAGAAGAACCAAGTCTTTCAGAGTTAATCATCACACATTCTTGCTGTTACTGTGTACAATGTATTCCTGGTTCTGCTTGTTTCATTCAGAATCTATTCATGTAAATCTTTCCAGGCTTTTCATCATTTTTATAGAACAATATTCCATTACCTACATATTCTACAACTTATTCAGCCATTCCCCAATTGATGGGCATCTATTAATTTTCCAATTCTTTACTACCACAAAAAAGAGCTGTTATCAACATTTTTTGCAGATGTGAGTCCTTTATCCCTCTTTTATGATTTTCTTGAGCATAGTTCCAGATTGCTCTCCAGAATAGTTGGACCATTTCACAACTCCACAACAATGCATTAGTTTTCCCACATGCCCTCCAGCATTTATCATTATCTTTTTCTGTCATTTTACCAATTTGAGAGGCATGAGTTGTATCTCAGAGTTGTTTTAATTTGTATTTCTTTAATCAATAATGATTTAGAACATTTTTTCATATTTCAGACTATATATGGCTTTAATTTTATCATCCTAAATTTGTCTGTTTATATCCTTTGATCAATTGAGAAATGACTTATAGTCTTATAAATTTGACATGGTTTTTTATATATTTTAGAAATGAGAACTTTATCAAAAACACTGTCTATAAATTTTTTTCCTTAGCTTTGTGTTTTTCTTTTACTTTTGTTTCTGTTGGTTTAGTGTGTGCAAAAACTATTTAATTTAATGTAATCAAAGTTGTCTACTTTGAATTTCATAGTTTTTGCTAGTTCTTCTTGGGTTATAAATCCATTTTTCTCCAATGATCTGATAGGTAAATTACTTTTTGCTCTCCTAATTTGCTTATGGTATCATCCTTTATGCCCAAATCATGTACTCCTTTTGATCTTATTTTGGCATAGGGTGGGAGATGCAGGTCTATGTTGAGTTTCTGACATATTATTTTCCAGTTTTCCTAGCAATTTTTGTAAAATAGTGAATTCTTATGTCAGAAACTGGATTTGGGGGGGTTTATCAAATACTAGATTACTATCAATTACAGTGATCATTGTGTTATGTGAATTTAATCTATTCCACAGATCCACCATCCTATTTCTTAACCAGTACCAAATGGTTTTGATGATTATAACTTTATAATATTATTTTAGGTACAGTACTGCTAAGCTACCATCCTTTGTGTTTTTTTATTAATTCTCTTGATATTCTTGATCTCTTGTTCTTCCAGATGAATTTTGTTATTATTTTTCTAGCTCTATAAAATAATTTTGGGCAGTTTAATTGGTATGGAACTGAACAAATAAACCCATTCAGGCAGAATTGTTCTTTTTATTATATTAGCTCAGTCTACCCATGAGCAATTAATTGTTTTTTAATTGCTTAGATCTGATTTTATTAATGTGAGAAGTGTTTTGTAATTCATGTAGTTTCTAGATTTGTCTTGGCAGGTAGACACCCAAATATTTTATTTTTGTCTACAGTTATTTTTAATGGAATTTTTCTTTCTATCTCTTGCTGCTGGGTTTTGTCAGTAATATATAGAAATAATGATTTGTGTGGGTTTATTTTATATCCTGCAACCTTGTTAATGCTGTTAATTGTTTCAAGTAGGTTTTTGAATGATTTTCAAGGATTCTCTAAATATATCATCACATCATCTGCAAAGAGTAATAGTTTTATCTCCTCATTGCCTATTTTAATTTCTTTATTTTTTTCTTTTCTTATTGCTAAAGCCAATATTTCTAGCATAATATTGAATAATAGTAGTGATGATGGGAATTCTTGTTTCATCCCTGATCTTTTTGGGAATGTGTCTAGTTTTTCTCCATTAGAAATAATGCATGATGTTGGCTTTAGATAGATACCGCTTATTATTTTAAAGAAAACTCTTTTTATCCCTATGCTCTCTAATGTTTTTAAAAACATTAGAGAGCATAGGGATAAAATGTTTTTAATAGGAATGGTGCTGTATCTTGTCAAAAGCTTTTTTTGCATCTATTGAGAGTATCATATGTTGGTTTTCTTATTGACATGGTCAATTATGGCAATAGTTTCCCTGATACTGAATCAGCCAGCAAAGGAATATTCTTAACCAAATGAGATAGAGGCAGTTACAAAAGACAAAATACATAACTTTGATTACTCAAAATTAAAAAGCATAGACATTAATGCATCTAGGATAATAAAGGAAAAGGTCAAAGGAGAAAAATCTTTTTATTAAATTTTTCTAGTAAGGATTTGGTATGCAAGATATAAATATACGAACAAATAGTTCTCAAAAGAACTGCAAAGTTTTTTTTTTTTTAAATGCTCCAAATCACTAATTAAAGACATACAAACCAAAACAACTCTGAAGTTTCACCTCACATCAGCAAAAATGGGAGGAAATGGCAAGTCAATATTGGAGGGGTTGTGAAAAGCTCATATGTTCTTGATGGAGCTGTGAAATAGTAAAACCATTTTGGAAAGCATTTGGAATTATGCAAATAAAGTGACTAAAATTTCTATATCCTTTGAACCAGTGACTCTGTTACTAGGCTTATATTTCAAGGAAGCTATTAATAAGAAGAAAGTCCTTATATCCTCTACAAAATGTAGTAGCACTTTTTGTGATAGCTAAGAATTAGGAATAAAGTAGATGTCCATCAAATAGTGAATGGCTAAACAACTTGTGGTATGTGAACATAAGAAATGATATGTTTGATGAATACAGACAAGCATAGAAAGATCTATATGAAATTATATAGAATGAAATAAGCAGATTAAGAAAACAATATACCCAGAAACTACAACAATACAAAGAACAATGACACACCAGAAAATCAAAAGTAAATATAACAAAATTATAAAGATCAAACAGAACTTGAATGAAGAGACATGAGAGAAGACCTTTAAATCATCCTTTTGTAGGTGGGAGGGGACATCTACAGGTGTTACACATTCCACATATTTCAAACTTTTTTTAATGTATCAGTCAGTAAAGTATGTTGATTTTTTTTCTCTCTAAAATAACTATTTATTTTATGCTATGTCTGTGGGAGGACTCTTTAGGAGGGAGATTACTTGGGATAATTACAATGATATAAGAAATAGAAAATATCAATTAAAAACTTATTTTTAAAAAAGGAAGGGAAGGACACATTAGGAAAAAAAATCAACCTTGAAATTTATAAAACTCTACCCTTTCTACTTTGCATGACCCTGTGCAAGGCATATAATCTCCTATAGTTTTAGGTAAATTTCTAAGAGAAGATATCGTTCTGAAATGATAGAGGGAGTTTTCTATCTGGGGAGCTCCTAATACTAATGAAATCATGGGTCCTATCCCTATTCCTACTGTATGCTCCTTTTCCTCTTTTGTAGATTTTCTCTGTATATTTTGGGATCAGAGAAAGGAGAAGAAAGAGAATCTTTCTTCAATAGGAACTGGAAGAACTCAGAGATCCAAGGCAGCTAGAATCCAGTAATGGGTTTACAGGGGAACCAAATCCAATTAATTCTGCAGAAAATAGGATGTGCAATGTGTAAATGTAGTCTAAAGTTAGACCAAATCAGTAAAAACTTATGGAGCACACACTAAAAAAAAAAAAAAAAAAACAGTCATTGGCCAGATAGTGATTTATTGCACATGAAATCTCTGTCCAAGATAGCATTCTTTTATGCCAGGAGTGAATTAAAGATCACCTTGCCTTACTTACTGTGTTGCTTGACATTGCCCTGCCTTCCTACTGATTCCAGGCTCTTTCCCACATCCCTTCATCAATCTAGGATAAGAAATGAACTGGTCAAAGGGGGAAATATCTTTGCGCCAAACTTCTCTGATTTGATTTATTTTACTTTACTTTGGAGCTTACAACTTGGACGTTTAGCCATTCCCCAATCAAAAGTTATTTAAGTCCCCTTCATTCAGATCCTTGAGGCTCAAAAGCTAATTTGCAGAAATAATTAATGAAATAGTGTCAATAAGCTTAAAGTAACTCTCTCCCATTCTGTTACCAATATATTTATTTCTTTTTCCTTTTGTTTTTTTTTTTTTAACAGTGTCTAAATTTCAAAATCCAAGGTACATGGGTTAGAGAGAGACTTTTTCAGCAATGGATCATAATTCTGGAGTTAGAAGTCCTCCTTAAACAATTTAATTTAATCCCCTTATTTTGTAGCTGAGGAAAATAAAGGTCTAGGTAAATTGAATGACTTGCCCAAGATAACACAGTCATCACCAGTAAAATTTGAAACCAAACTTTCTGACTCCAAATACAATGTTCTTTCCATTTTATCATACGTGCCTCTCAAATTATATCACTCGGTAATTGCTCACTTTATGAAAAAAGACCAATCTTGCACTTGATATTGTTTCCCAATATCTGTTAGGACCCTACTCACTTAATAAATGTTTACTGTTTGACTGAATTTCCATTACCAAAGTAATTTTGAATGGCAACTTTATCCAGTCTTACATGTGGGTTGGCTTTATTGTTGGGTGATTATTTCTCTCTATAATGTCTGAAGTCCAGAGATAGCATGAAGCTAAGGGAACCTAGATGAACTATGAAGAGCAGATGAGTACCATAATACAAAGGCAGGGGAGAGGAGGAGAAATAGAGCATGCCATTTCTCTGATCTATTAGAAAAAATCCTTCACACAGTGCCTGGAATAATTGTTGTTCTGTCATTTTTTCAGTTGGGTCTGATTCTTCATGACCTCATTTGGGGTTTTTTGCTCGTTTGTTTTTTGTCAATGAGATTGGAGTTGTTTGATATTTCTTTCTCCAGGTCATTTTACAGAGAAAAAAACTGAGGCAAATAGGGTTAAGTGACTTACCCAACATCTGAGGCTAGTCTGAGGCTGGATTTGATTTCAGGAAGATGAGTTTTCCCGACTCCAGGTATAGCACTTCATCTAGCACTGCCCCATCTAGGGTAGGTGCTTAATAAATGTTGCTTGACTTATTAACCGGAGCAGCAAGAGTAGTTAATTATTGTTGACAGAGGTAAAATTGGTCTTGGCCCTATTGCCTATGAGAAGAAATGACTTATCAGCAGATAGTAAATGACCTAAATAAATTTTTGGGTTTTAGTCCATATGACCATTACAATTCTATCCAGTTCTAAACCCTAATTGATGATCCTAAAGCGGGTGTTCTAAATCTATCAGAGACTTGTCATTTATAGAAAGAGCCCCTAAATCTCAGGCCAAAGAGCCTGAGTTCTTTGTAATATCCCCAAGAAATAATCATCCAAGTTTGAATTGGGATACCCTAATGAAGAAGAAGCAACTCTGTCTTAAGTGGAGCAGCCCATTTACTTTTAGATAGATCTAAGCATGGTATATAGGAAAGATTGCTGACTTTGTGTTTAGAGGAGCTGAGTTTGAGTTCTAACTCCTGCCCCTATTTACTTAGCAAGTCATTTCATCTTTCTGGAATTCCATTTTCTCATCTGTGAAATAAATATTATACTAAATGACTTTTAGATCCCTACTTGCTCTAAATCTGTTATCCTATGAATAGCTCTCTAGTGGTAAAATTCTAGACATAACAATAATTAGTAAAGGAAATATTTGGTGAGCAAGTGGGAGTAAAAGGACTGGAAACTTAGATTGTTCCATGTGGCCAAGCTAACCTGATGAAAAATTTTTTTAAAAAGAAAATTTGGAATGCCATAGAACAAAAGATATCGCCCACTGTGAACATGCTCATTGGTTTGATGAAAGGATGTAATCATTGATGATTTCCTCAGCCAGGCAAAGTTTTCTTTCACAGTGCAGTTAAACCACAGTCAACAATTTGCCATTTTCCAGGTCAATAATAGTCCATTAAGAAACCAGTGTTTAATAATCTATTAATGGTAAATTATTTAAGGCACTGAAAATACTAATAGGGCCCCAGATAAATGGTAAGAAGGAGGAAGAAAGAGTCAAGGAAAACCCATATAAGCTGATGAGGTTGCTAACAGAATAGAAAGAGAGACGAGAGGAAGATTGCCCACGATAAAGATCTGGAATCTATCCACATATGGAATAGATAGACATGGATGATACTTCTGCAGACTGAGAAAAATCTATAAAATTGGTAGGAATAATAGTTATCAAAAAAAATTCAGGAGCAGACAGTATACAGAACAAAAAGATGGTCAAATGCCAAACACTGCAGGGGTCAAAAAAGATAAAGGCTAAGAAATGATCCTTGACCTTAGCGAGAAGAAGAGAATAAGCATTTATATAGTGCCTATTATGTGCCAGGCACAGTGCTAAGTACTTTACCAATATTGCCTCATTTCATGCTCACAATAACCCTAAGCTGAGAAAACTGAGGCAGAAGTTAAGTTACTTAAGTGCCCAGGATCACATAGAAATAAATTCCTGAAGTTGAATTTGAACTCAGGTCTTCCTGACTCCAAGTCTGGTGTTCTATTCACTTGTCCACCTATCTACTTCAAGAGAAAGCAATTTCTGATGAGTGGTAAGCATATAAACTAGATCATGGAGTGATGAGAAGTGAGTAAGAGGTGTGAAAGTGGTATAACTATAGACAGCTTTTTCTAGAAGTTTGGCTGAGAATCCTAGGAAAAATATATAAGTTGGTAGCTTGAGAGGCTACAGATAAGAAATCAGTGGATATGGAGAGACTGAAAATTAAGGAGAAAGAGAAAGATGAGAGGGGAAGAGACAGAAGGGATAGAGATACAGAAAAAAAGCAGAAAGTTCCTGAGCAGGCAGAAGGGATGGGATCATAGATGTAAGTATAGTTATCCCTTCTACATCTCAGGGATCAGGAGTATGGAACCTTTGTGATCTGGAAAAGCTGCATAAAAATTTTTGGCCCTCTCTTCATACCAGAGAAGTCTGAGTTATTATAATATTGAAAGATGAAATATGCTGATGTTATATAATATATTACATAATATATAGTGTACATTTCTGAGTTGAAAAGTTTTTTCTCTGGTTGTCTTCTGGCCTTTGCATGTTGTCTGCAGTTTCCACTAAACTCCCCCCAAATCCTCACTTAATTTCTTAAGTGCTATATATTGAAATCATGTTGGGGAAAATCATGATGTGGAAGGGATAACTGTAGAGTATTTGTCTTGACAAGGAAAAAGGTCACTTTTTCTAAGACTGGCCACTTCTCTAATCTTTCCTTAACCCTAGTTTCAACCTCTTCAATGAATTTATCATGTACCACTATGTATTATAGTTATATACACTTACCTTATGTTTCCTTTAGATTATGACCTTCAAGGGGACAAGAATCTCCCTTAATTTAGTATTCTGAACAAAGTAAGAATTTAATGAATATTTGTCATCCCTGCACCCTACCATTCTTTGAATCTTCCCTTTTTCTGTCAAGGACAAATCCAATCCATGTGCAAGTCATCATTCTCTTGATGTCATTCGTCTTTTTAGAGAACAAAGGATGAACAACAAGTGTAGCACTATCTTTCAGGTCTCTCAGACTTCTTGCATTCTTCACTCCCTCACAGACAATCAGTTGTCAAATCTCAATGTTTTAACGTTCATAATATTTCTTTTATCTGTCCCATACTCATTATCCACAAAACTCATTATACTTTTCTAGCTCAGGATCTTCTCACCTCTCACTTGGCCTTTTGCATTGGGCTCCTAATTAGTTTCCATGCCTCAATTATCTTATCATTCTATTCATCTCATTCCAATTCAATTCCTAATACTTTCCCTCTTTAACCACATTGTATCTAATTTTTTTATGCATTGCATTTATTCTCCACAGAACAGTCTCTACACAATTGCCAAAGTGATTTACTTTAAGAACAGATCTCCCATCCTTCTACTCAATAAATTCTTGTGGCTTCCTATCAGTCCTTTGTTTGATTTTCAAAGTCCTTCAAAACTTGCCCTCAACCTACTTTTCCAGCTTCATTACATATTGTTCCCCCTTATTGTTCCTCATTCAAAGGACACCATCCTTTTGCACTGTCCATGTCTCATGCCTCCCTCCTTGTCTCCATATTATTGAATGTTATTCCCTTTAAGATGTATTTAAATACCGCCCTCTTTCTTAATCACACCAATGTCTAATGTCTTCCCTCTTTAAATCAAAGTTTCTCAGACTGTGGTCCCAACTCCCACTGAATGTGGGGATTGTGAAAAATTTGGCAACAGTAAAAGATTTCTAAACTCAATGACCAAAATTTAATTCAAAGTCAAATGTAATGAATTCAAGATATTTCTGGAAGTTGAATCACAGGACTTCACAGCAGCCTTGGTTCTGAACACACAACATGCATACTTTGCAATGTGCATGCATGAACTCTACCAGAAACATCTCAGCTCAGATTCGAGACAGGGTCAAGTAAAAATTGGGGGAAAAAAATGTCGCAGGTAGGAAAAGTTTAAAAAGTCCTGCTTTAAAACACCTTGTATGAATCTTGTCTTTATTGTGGGGATACTAATTTATACTGTTTGAATATGCGTATATACATATGTATGTATATAAATATTCATACATATCTCTTCCCTGATAGAATGTAAACTACTTGAGAGTAGGAATTGTTTCTTTTTTGTATTCTTAGTCATACCATACAGCCTAGCACAAGCTGATATTTAATAAATTCTTATTGATTGAGGTGAACCAAAATGTGATGGGATCAACCCATTAACTTGAAGGTCCAGAATTGGAATATGAGGGATCACATGTCAAACAGATATTCAAAATAAAACTTTGCCCCAAACACAGAAGATATAAGAAGGTCCTGTTGTACAGAAACCATTCTCATGGAACAGATGAATTTAAGCAGTGATTATTTGCTTTTCATACAATTAACTTAACTTTTAAAGGGAGCACACTGTAGGTCTCCTTAATGACTTGTCCAGTCTTCTTAAATTGTGTTTATATACCACTAATGTTTAACAGAGATAGAATTATAGAATCATATGATATTACTACTAGAAAAGACTTTAAAGGATATTCAATCCAAAACATTTTACAAATCAGGAAATTAAGGCAGATGACAGCAAAATGTCTTACCTATAGAGATGATAGCTCTAGAACCAGTATTATGATGAGACCCAGATAATACCAATGATAATTGTAGGGAGATGATACAACAGACTTGTGAACAAAAGAATTTCATAGCTTGCAGCATATAGTTTACATATTCTGATTCTAGAAATCAAAACTATTATTTTTCATGATCTATCAGAAAGGATAATTAGATACTATTGACTCTATAATGTTAATCAATAGGAAAATAGGATTTCGTTGACAAAATTTCAATTTACTCCCTATCTTTTTTCTAAAACCCACCTAATATACAAAACAACTCCATTGCTTTGTGTTTTAGCTGACAGAGAGGAGACCAGATAATCACTCAGCATCTCTTATTCTTATAGTTTTAGAGAGGAAGCACAATATTCCTGAAGGCTAGGAATGGGTACAAAGTTTGGTTGGTGCCATTGACTATCTAGTTTACTTTTACAGAACTGCCCTATGAGAAATTTCTGTCATCCTGCTCTTTGTACCACATAGTTTTCTTTTAATATTTAATCAGATAAAGCTTTCACTAAGCAAGGAATTTTAAAATGTAATGATAATGGCCACAGGCCTTAGACATTATTTAAAAAAACAAAAAGAGCCAAATTCCCTCTCCCTCACTCTTTACCTCTACATCCCACTAACTTATTTTTCTTTCCCAGAATAATGACTAGTTTTTTTGCACTCGTGTAGTATTCAATAAAATCTACTTAAATTCTTGGAAGAGAAAGCAAATGATGATTTCCATAAGAGGTAGGTAGGGATAGTGGAAAAAAACATTAGTCTTGGAGTCAGCAGAGTGGGTCCCATGCCAGCTTGGGCAATAATTGAAGTATTTTAGTCTTCAGTTTCTGTTTGTGTAAAATGAGGTGGATTCAATTTTAGAGGATCCTTTGTTGGTTCATCAGCTAGCTCAAACTTCTAATTAGGGATGTTTTCCCTGATATCCTGACGACTTTACAACCTTCAAATGAACCTCAATTCCTCATTCCCAATCATCCTAAATCTTGACATTTTTACCTCTGAAACACCCAGTTCCTTCTCTCTACTTACACTGTTGATACAGATCAGGCATTCATCATCTTTCACATGGATGGATATAATCACCTAATTGATTAATCTCCCTCAAGTCCCTACCAACTTTAGTTCATTTTCCATACTGCCACCAAAGTGTTTTTCCCCTTTTTTATAAATTCCATAGACCTCCTATTTCTGCTAGAATGTTACATAAACTGGTCCATTTATCTTTTCGAGTCTTTTACAACCTTGCCCAAACCTATCTTTTCAGCCTCTTTGAACATGATTCTCCCACATTCTTTGATCCAGTCAAACTGGTTCCTTATACATGACATACCATCTCCCAACCCAGTGCCTTAATACTAGCCATCCCCTCTGCCTGGAACATATTCTCTACTTAACCTCTGTCTCACAGAATATAATGTCTTCTTTCTCAGACTCAGCTCAAGGACATCTTCTATATGTAGCCTTTCCTGATCTTCTCAACTGCTAATATCCTCTTCCCCTAACTTCCTTCCTAACTGTATTTAGATTTATTATACATACATATGAGAGAGAAAGGAAGAGACAAAGATAGAAACAGAGGGAGAGAGAGACACACACACACAGAGAAAGAGTGAGAGAGAGAGCGACAGAGAGCTGGAGAGATAGAGACAGAAACAGAGACAGAGAGAGAGCAAAGATACAGAAAGACAGAGAGAGACAGAGAGAGACAGGGACACAGAGACACAGAGACAGACGGAGAGAAGAGAGAGTAGTCTTCTTGTGAGTAGGGATAGTATTATGTGTTATGAATACAGAACCTAATACAATACCTGGCACAGAGTAGATATTTAATAAACATAACAAATTGTTGATTGACTGACCTTTCTGTGCTTCTTTAGGTCTCAACAACTTTGAAATGTTAGAGCTAAAAGAGATCTGGAGATCATTTTGTCTAGCTCTCCCCTTTTACAAGAGAAAGCTAAGGTCCAGAGAGCAAATGTCAATTCAACTATCAAGTAACACTTATGTTCCGGACACTGTCCTAGGTACTGAGGATACAATAATAAAGTAAAATGGTCCCTGTCCCTCAAGGAACTCCCACGTGCTTCTAAGATCACAAGGTAAGAAAGAGCCAGGGTTGAAATCCACCTGGGGTTCTTTCTGTTATGTGTAGAAAATCAGTTCTGGTGAAAATTGGACAGAGTATGAGGCAATGAGAGATTTGAGGAAGATGTGCATTTAGATGATGATGGGGTTTGTGGGCTTGAGGATTTGGTGTTCCAGGCTCAGATTGATTACAGACATGGGCTGCTCAATTTTGATTAAATATTAAATCATAAGCTGCTTACAAAACTCCTGCAAAAGCTGACATTTATGAAGTTCAATAAACTACTTGTAAGAACAGGAGTGCTAGATGGAAAAAAGTAATAAAATCCCCATCCAAACAAACACCAGTTGACAGCAAACAGATGGTCTGAAACTCTTAACTTGTAAACTGGAAAAATTAAGATCTGGCAAAGCCCATTTGAAAATAACTACAAAACATCAAAGTTCCCCCTTTCCCATAGTGGTATTTGTCTGGGCCCAACTTCAATATTTTCATAGGCTACTGCACGGAAAAGGTGTTACAGGCCTCCTAACTGCTGGCATGGAAGGGCTAAGAAATACCAGTTGAGATTTATAGGGAGAAAGGTTGCCAGCATCCCAAAGAGCTCACATTTAAAACCCAGCCTCTCCACATTCCTATAAATCACTGTAACTTAGCATCAGGCTTTCAACTAAATCTCCAGAAGTGTGAGATGGCCCAAAAAAAATTCTTAACAAGATTTTCTACACAGATCGGCTTTCATGGGGGTAACAGTAAGTTAATCTTTTGGGGGCTGATAGCCACCTTGCTATAAATTGAAACTGGCCTTAAAATAACAGGGTAATGTTTGGCTTGAAATTCAAATGGAGGGATGGAGTGAAGGGTGTATCTTGGCTCCATGTCTAACAGGACCCTGTGGGCTCAAGATACACAAAGAGCTTGAAATAAAGCATAAGGTACTGAAACTTTTTTTCCTTTTTCTTCCCTGGCCTCTCAATGACCTCCAAACAGCTATGTGTGCTATGTGTGAATGATGGAAAAATTGGATTTAAAAGCTACTTTGCTACACTTGGAATAGGTTCTAAACTTTCCTCAGTTTCCTAATCCTGTCAAAGATGGTGCACAAGCGAATTCTTAGACATGGACTATTCACTAATACTCTTTCTGTCACCATAACTTAAAAGAGCTGTTACTAGTCAGGGGCAGAGAGGTGGTACTGTGGCTAAAGTTCAGGGGTCTGGAGTCAGGAAGATTGATCTTCACCAGTTCAAATCAGGACTTAGATATTTCTAGCTGTGTGACCCTGGACAAGTCACCAACCCTGTTGCCTCAATTTCCTCATCTGTAACATGAACTAGAATGGCAAATCACTTTTGCCAAGAAAAAACAAATGGGATCACAGTAAGGCACAACTGAGGTGACTCAACAACAACAAACTGAACATCCAATTTGAGAAGGCAGTTGGAGATGAGAGCTTAAAAGTTCATTAACATATAATGATATGTTTAATATAACAATAAATATGATAATATTTGATATAATAATTATTACTACATATCACTAACCTAAATATAATTATATATTTATAGATATGAATTTAAATGTTGTTAATAAATAAATATACAATGACATAATATAAATATATTTTTATATCTACTATATATTTAGCAATATGATATATGTGAGTGTATGTATATACATGTAATATATACATGTGTGTATATGCATATGTATATAAGTACATATATACATATACACACATAAACTATATATTGTTTAAACCTATAACTTATAAATATAGGTTTAAACAATATATTGTTAACATATAAATATATAATGACATGGAAATATGTATTGTAACAAAACAACACATGTAGGTATGGGTATACATACATATATGGCTGTGTATATATATTCATATATATTATACATGTATATGTTTTAACAACTTACGAAACCTAGTGTTACACTGTGCACCTACGAAGGGAGCATCCATATCATGGAAATCAGGAATCCTTGAAGAATAAAAGGATCAAGTGAGAATATGTATTTGAAAGTGGTCTGCAAACTTTAAATGCCACATAGACACAAGCTCTCATTACTTTTCATTTTGGGTGTTCTTGGGTGTATAGAGAAAGAGTTCAAGTTTCAGAGTGACTAGGTGTAGTTTGGTGGGGCTTGGGAAGTCAAAGGAATATGAGTTAGAGTGGGAAAGGACGTACCTGTTGAAAAATCTCTTCACTTTTCCAGTTCTTGGAGAATATCTAGTCCAAACTCACTCATTTTTTCAGTGAGGAAACTAGACAATAGAGAAGTAGTTTGGCTCAAGTCACCCAACCAGTAAGCGGTAGGACAGGACGGGAAGATTCCAGTGCTGGACGGTCATCCCGGACAGAGTAGAATGCTCCAAGCTGGTGTCTGTGAGTCAGGGAGGAGCCATGACAATTCTGGATGAATGAAATGGAAGGAAATATCATGAGGACAAACTCCATCCACCGCACAGTTTTGGGTAGGGTCCGCTCCGGTGGGGCGCAGGTGGGGGCCATTAAAGAGGATCAGACTTAGAAGACAAACACCCTAAGGATTGACTGTGGTCAGTAGGGTACTTCGCAATCAGTCTGGATTTGGAGTCAGAGGACCTGGATTCCAGTGCTTACTCTATTACTTTCTACCTGTGTGGATGCCCCTTTCTGTCCCTGTTTACTCATATGTTAAATTATCTGGGGGAAGGGGAATAGTGGTTAGCCTGAGTGATGGCCACTCTCCCTTCCGGATCTAGATCTTCTATCCCTCTGCTCCGGCACTGAAGTCAAATTCTTCTTTGCAGTATCTCTGGAATTTGCCCTCTTTCTCTCCCCTGAAACAGCTGCTGCTCCGGTGTAGACCCTCATCACCTCATACCCGGATTATTGCAGCGGCCCACTGGGGGGTCTGCCCATCTCGATTCTCTCCCTGCCCCGATCCATCCATTCCACACCACTAAAGGGATTTCCTAAAACCCAAGTCTGATTGTGTCACCCTGCTACTCACTAAGCTCCGGCCTCCAGGCTCAATTACAAATGTTCTGTTTGGCATTCAAAGTCCTTCAACACCTAGCCCTGTCCTACTTTTCTCACACTTGACTCTGACATATACCCCTCAGTCCAATGACATGGCTGTCTGATCCATAATCAAGACACTCCACCTCTTCGCTCTTTTGGTACTTTTTCTGTCTCCCAATTACTGACTTTAAGTTTTTAGCTGAAATCTCACTTTTTACAAGAAGTTTTCTTCAACCTCTCAATTCCAGTGTTTTTTCTCTGTTAAATATTTCCTCTCTATCCTACAAATAGGCTGTTTGTATATATTTGTTTGCTTACCCTTTCCCTTATTAGATTGTGAGGCAGGAAATGTCTTTTGTTCTTTTTGTATCCCCAGAATTTAGCACAAGGCCTGGCCCACAGTAAATGCCTAATAAATGTTTATTTATTGATCAATTAATCAATCGTCCATTGAGCACAATGTTTCTTAATAATATAGTGAAAACTATTTTTACCAGAATTTATCCAGCTCCAATGAAAGACAACGCATATCTTTACAGATTCATCAACCAATCTGTGCCTTTGTTCCATCTAGAAGCCCACAACCAGCACTTAGTAAAACTCTCCAAGCCTCATTCTCCTCTCTATAACTCTGAAGGGCAGCTCTGCCCTTCCGTGGAAAAAATGTAGTGGCTTTGGCAGTGAAAATATTTAAAGACTTACACATCACTTTTCACCTTCAGAGTCCCTCAACAACATTTACTAATTAATCACCTTGTATACTGCATTTTAAATTAATTAAATTAAAAGTAATTAAACCCAGGAAATTGAAATTAACCTAATTAGATTGTGGGCACATTTCAGTAGCAGTGGTGAGAGGCATCATACAAATTTTTCAATTTCAGCCTCAAGAACATGAATTGTTTATTGTTTCCTTTTTTCCTTCCTTTCTTTTTTCTTTCCCTCCTTCTTTCTTTATCTCTTTTTGTCCTTTCTTCCTTCCTTCCTTCCTTCCTTCCTTCCTTCCTTCCTTCCTTCCTTCTTTCCTTCCTTCCTTCCTTCCTTCCTTCCTTCCTTCTATCTCTCTCTCCTCTCCCTCCCTTTTCCTTTCTTTTTTCTTTCTTTCCTTCTTTCTTTCTTTCTTTTTTCTTTCTTTCTTTCTTTCTTCCTTCTTTCTTCCTTTTTTCCTTCCTTCCTTCCTTCTTCCTTCTTTCTTCCTTTTTTCCTTCCTTCCTTCCTTCCTTCCTTCCTTCCTTCCTTCCTTCCTTCCTTCCTTCCTTCTTCCTTCCTTCCTTCTTTCTTCCTTCCTTCCTTTTTTCCTTCCTTGCTTCCTTCCTTCCTTCCTTCCTTCCTTCCTTCCTTCTTTCCTTCCTTCTTTCCTTCTTTCTTCCTTCCTTCCTTCTTTCCTTCCTTCCTTCCTTCTTTCCTTCTTTCTTTCCTTCTTTCTTCCTTCCTTCCTTCTTTCCTTCCTTCTTTCCTTCCTTCCTTCCTTCCTTCCTTCCTTCCTTCCTTCCTTCCTTCCTTCCTTCCTTCCTTCCTTCCTTCCTTCCTTCCTTTCTTCAAAAGAGACATAAGTGAATGTGAACTCTTAATTGGGTTCAGTCTCTAAATGACGATTCTAAATTCAGGTTGAAAAGACCACCATGGAAAAATGTCATTTTGCCAGAAGACCACCAAAAAACATAATACAATGGAAAGAGCATTGGATTTTACCTGAGTCAAAAGATCAACATTAAAGTTCTATCACCAGCTGTGCCATCTTGAAAGAAATCTCATAACCTCTTAGAACTTCTGTGCAATCAGGTGAAAGTCTACATCTGCATCATCTACAGCAGGGATAGACAAATTACTATTTATTGACCAAATCCTGTAAGCAACCTGTTTTTGGCCCATGAATTAAGAGTGGTTTTTACATTTTCAGATACATTAAACTTTAAGAAAATAAAAATCATTCTTAGTTTGTGGGCCATACAAAAAATGTGAGAGTTGGAATTGGCCCATGGGCCTCAGTTTGCCAACCCCTGGTCCAGAAGTCACTGGACTGGGTTTTGAGACATGAAGATTTTGACTGAAATCCAAACATTACATCAAACAATTGATGTAATTATGGGCAAGTTTTTTTTTTTTTAACTTTCCAGAGCTTTTGTTTTTTATCTGCAAAATTTTGTCAAGATGTATTAATACATGGAATGCTCTTTACACATTTTAAAGCATTACATCATTATTATTATTATTGCTTTCATTATTTAGTTATTTTATTATTGGATTAAATGATCATTAATGCCCTTTCTGAATCTAAGATTCTGATTCTATGTCTAACAAGAACACTGCCCCAGGGGGCTAGAGATATCTTCTCCCAATAAGGAACTGGTAAACTTTAGGCTCATCTTGTAATAATAACTAGTAATAAACAAATAAATAATTTAAAGTTTGCAAGTTGTTATACAATATTATCTTATTTGATCCTTGCAACAACTCTGAGAGTAAGTGCTCATATTATACCCATTTTACAGATGAAGAGACCAAGGGGAACAGAATTAAGTGACTTGCCCAAGGTCACATAGCTAGATTTGAACTCACAAAGATGGAACTTAATTCACTTATTTTATATTCTTGCATATTCTAGCTTTTTGGTAGGTCTCATTCCTCTGTCAGCTGTTCTTTGGGGGCTTCAAGCTGCAAAAGACCAGCCAATAAGGCCTTAATGTCCATGAATACTCATTTCATTCAATGTCTTTTTTATTTCTACCTTCCACCATCTCTTTTATATGACTCTTTCCATTCAAAGAATCTCCACCACCATACTACTGTTCGAAGTCACAATAACCTGCTGCTTGATCTAACTAGCTCAAGTCTCTCCCCACTCCATTCTCCAATCAGCTTCAAAATGTTCCTCCTAAAGTGCAGGACCATCCACATCATACTCTCTATTCAATAAACTCTAGTGGTTCTCTATTACCTCCAGGATCAACTATAAAATTCTCTCTTTGCTTTTTAAAGGCTTCTCAAGGCTCCTTGCTATCTTTCCTTTCTTCTTCCCCATTACAATGTGAGCTCCTTGAGAAAAGGGACCATGTTTTATTCTTTCTTTTTAGTCTACAGAGGTTAAGATAGTTCCTGGAACATAGTTAGAGCTTAATAAATGCTTGTTGACAATGCACATTTATTGATTGATGTTTATGACCTTGGAGGCTGCTGACTTTATTTTGTCTATTTTATAATTATTGCATTCTTGAGAGAGAATGATTGGCCATTTTCTTCAATGGGCAGTAAAGTATGACACCCCATATTGTTTCTCGTCTTTCTTAGTTCCTACCCAACAATTAGTCTGACCTTTTCCTCAGAATTTCTACCCATTGAAGCTTCTGCTTAATTTGCTCTACAGAGTAGTATGGGGAAGAAGGGGGTTAAGGAGAGTCTTGGAAAAGAACAAAGGCATTTGGTTTGTTTGACCATCAAAGGCAAAGCTGTATGCCTTATGTTAAATTTCAAGGCTATTCAAAATTAATTTCAAATTAGCAATAACTAATTAGTAATAACTTACTCCTGTAGCATCCACCCTCTATTCTCTGTTTTTAGTTTAACTTAACAAAGCAAAACTGTTAGCAGCCTCTCTTTGCTAAGCTTTGAAGGCATCTCCTGCATTTTCTCATCATGTCTTCACCTCACTCCAGCCTGGGTTTCTCCTCCTCCAAATGAATCAGTGCTATGATCAAACTAAAGCCTATTGTTTTTTCCAGAGGGTCATTCCCTGATGGCAATTTTCCTCCCCATGAAGCAATCTTATCTGGTGTGGAGCATGTTCAATAGTCATAAGAAATCAAACATACAAAGCTGCCTTCCAGAAAATTGTTCTTGATAGGATTTGGGGGGGTGGAGTGGCAGAAGGAGGGGGGGAGTAGGAGACTAGTTAATAAGGGATGAGGAGAACCCAGGAAAAAGGACTACAAAATTTATTTGTGATCCATCCATTTCGAGATCATAGATTGAAAGCTGGAAGAAACCTCAGAAGCCATTTAGTCCAACCCTCTTATTTTACAGATAAGGAAAGTGAGGCCCATGGAAGTTAAGTGAGTTGTGTAAGATTAATCAGAGCCAGGATTTGAATACATGTCCTTTTGCCTCCAAAGGCAATGTTCTTTTATCTATAGTTGGCTACTTGCATAAGGAGCCTGACATTTGAGGCTCAGCTCAAGTCTTCCCTCATTTATTCCATATTCACTCAAACATCTATGAAACAAGCATCTCCTTTGCCCTAGGGCTTAGGAGCTGTGAGGAAAAATAAGGCACAGTATTAAGCCTTAAGTTTCTTAGGGAAAAAAGATGTAATTTCTGAGTGTTTGAAAGGATGTCACCTGGAACAAACATTCTGCTTAGCCCCAGATGACAGAAATAGGTCAAATGATTGGAAGTTCCAAAAAAGCAGACAGACTAGATCCAAGGAAAAAACTTCCCAACACTCCCTAATAAAGTAGAATTGGCTGTTTTGGGAGATAGCAAATTCTGTATCACTAGCGATCTTAAATTACCACTTGACAAGAGAGTTGTAGAGAGATTCCTATTTGGTTATGGATTAGTCTCTGAGGTTCCTTAAAACCTTGAGATTTTGTCAATAAATCAACAAGTATTTTGAGTACTTACTATGTTCCAGAGATTCTGCTAAATGCTGAAGATACAAATAAAAACAAAAATAAAGACAATTCTTGTCTTCAAAGAGTTTTTATTCTAATGGGGGAAGACAACACATAAAAAACAAACTGTAGTGTAGGGAGAGGAAGGTGCTCCCATAAGATGTGGTAGAGAAAGAATTCCAGAAAGTCAGGAGTAAAGCCCAGAGAGCAATGTAACAGTGACTATGTCTAGCTTGAGAGCTGTAGGTTCCATGCCCATCAGTTAGAGAATGGCTGAATAAGTTGTGGTTTATGAAAGCAATAGAATATTATTATTCTGTAAAAATGATGAACAAGCTAATTTTAGAAAGGCCTGAAAAGATTTACATGAACCGATGCTGAGTGAAACAAATAGAACCAGGAATATAGTGTAGCAAAAATGTGTGATGATCAGCTATGAAGGACTTGGTTCTTCTCAGCAGTTCAGTTATCCAAGGCAATCCCAATAAACTTTGGATGGAAAATGCCATCTGCATCCAGAGAGAAAAGTATGGAAACTGAATGTAAATCAACGCATGCTATGTTCACTTTTTTTCCTTTTTCTTCTATTTATTTTCTTTTGTGTTTTTTCTCTTTTGTTCTGATATTTCTTTCTTAACATGATTAATAAGGAAATTTGTTTTAAAAATATGAATGTACATGTGTAATCAAAAAATAAATAAATAAAAATTTAAAAACAAAAACAAAAAACAATAAGTAGGAGAAAAGGCCATAAGGGGTGGGGAGATCTTTCAATATAAAAAGGTTAATGAGGAATGGAGAAGACTAACAAATGTCCATTTTATTCTTCCTCTCCTCCTTTTTTCCTTCCAATATATATCCTTTGGAGAAAGTTCAGCCCAACATTTTTTAAACTTCAGACTCCTCTTTCCACCTCTACTTAGTAGTCTTATGTCGTGGTCATTGTTAGCCAAGAACACGTTTGGCTTTGTAGTCAAAAGACCTATATTCGAATTCTGCCTCTGATTGATTTTGGGCTAGTTACTTAATTTCTTGGGTTGAAGTTTTCTTATCTGTAAAATGAGAATTCTGAAATAAATGGCCTCTGAGGTCTCTTCCAGCTTTCAGTCTATGATTTTGAAACAGGTGGACAACAAATAAATCTTGCAATCCTTATTCTTGGACTCCCTTTCTTAATCTGCCAAAAAAACCTGTCCATACTGTATAGAATTCTCATATTGTTTTAAGATTACTAGATTTGGAGGCAGCTAGATGGTGCAGTGGTTAGAGGACCAGCCCTGAAGTCAGGAGAACCTGAGTTCAAATCTGATCTCAAACATTTCATACTTCCTATCTGTGTGACCCTAGGCAAGTCACTTATTCCCAACTGCTTCAGAAAAAAAGAAGAAGAAGAAGAAGAAGAAGAAGAAGAAGAAGAAGAAGAAGAAGAAGAAGAAGAAGAAGAAAAGAAGAAGAAGAAGAAGAAGAAGAAGAAGAAGAAAGAGAGTAATAGATATGGATTCTCTTGTCTGAATTCCAGTCCTGTTTCAAGAAAGTCATGTTCCTTCTTTGGTCCTCAGTTTTCTTACCTGTAAATTCAATAAATTACAAAAAATGAATCTTATGATCCCATGTTCCATCCCCCTATGCAATAATTAGCTAATCTGATAAACCAATTCATACTAAGGTATTGATGGTTTAATTTGTTATACAGCCCACTCAATATATTTGCATTTTAACTGCTACATTAAAGCCTTAATTCAAAGAAATGTGGAATTATTGACACCTGAGGAAACACCTATGAAGGAAAAATTTGAGACTGGACATTTTCTTGCTTCCCAAATTCCACCATGGAGTTTGCTTTCTCTCTCTCTAGGTCTACAATAGAGATAGCATACAGCAGAATGTCTGCTGTGAAGAAAAAAATTTAAAAAACAAAATACCTCCTGATTAGACAAATAGTAAGTAAACTATTCCTCCTAATGGGAGCTAGCTCTCTGTGGGATTGACTCAGGAGTCCTCAACAACCCGGGAGGGAAGAGTCCAGGGAAGCTTTGGTCTCACATGCTGTTTTTCAAGATGGTAATAAAGAGACAATCATTTCCAACAGGGTCTTATGTCGTGGTCATGGTTAGCCAAGAACACATTTGGCTTTGAAGTCAAAAGACCTATATTCGAATTCTGCCTCTGATTGATTTTGGGCTAGTTACTTAATTTCTTGTGTTGAAGTTTTCTATCTCCTTTTCTGCTCCCTTTTGCTAAGGAGATTGAGTTAATTATGGGGTCAAAATCACTGATTAGGAGAGTTCTGTCTTTAGCCAACAAGTCAAAGTAGCACCAGGAAGCCAGCATCTATGCCCTTCACTGGCCTGACCTGAGCTGCCTCATCTAATTCTGGGCTAATATTCCTAAATGTTAATACCTCACCCCTAATCCTCAGAGCTAACAGAACCAGAGTATAGCAAAAAACAAACAAACAAACAAAAACAATTTTTTCTTTTGTTTTGAATAAGGACTGGTTCTAATATAATGCAATTTAAGAACACATATACAGCTTCACCCTCAATGGAACCCCATGTGGCCAGTTTCCTACTTGGCATTGAAGTATATGGACAGACTGGTAGACACAAGGTAGAAGAGAAATAAAAAATGGGCCACACAGGAGTGGAGTAGAGAGCACTGGATTTGGAGATAATACCTGGGCTATAATTTAATTTCTACCGCTAGTTTTTGCCTACTTACTTCCTATGTGACTTTAGACAAATCAATTGTCCATGAAATTCGTTTTCTTTATTTATACAATAAGGAGGTTTGAACTAAGAAGACCAATAAAATCTCTTCTGGCTCTAAAGCAATGACCAATAGAAAACACAGAATCTTCAGTCCCAAACCAGCAGATCACCACTATCCTATAGAGCTATTTAAGATTCACCCAAAGCATTTCCCTGCAATAGACTGACATCCAATATGTTTTAAGTAATTCAGATATTATTCCCATTTTACAAAGAAAACTGAAGGCCAGAGAGAAAGCAAGGAATAAAGCTGTCTAAATTGGGCATTTTTCCTAAAAGGGAGATTCCAGAAAGAACTGGCCAGTCAGAGGAAGGGGTTGCAAGGATAGCTGATCTTCCAAGGTAAAAAATCTGCAGGTGAGTCCTCATTCTTCTTATGACCCAACTACATTCACTCCAGGATGGCCCCATGCCATCCAAGGGACTATACTAAAGTGGGCTGCTATGCCTTAGACTTGCCTTCTTCATCTTCACTCTTCAAAGACACATCCTTTTCTATTTTATTCTGTTTTAACTCAATTTTTCTTTTTTTCTGTTTTAACTCAATTAATATCAGAGAGGATCTGAAATATTAATACATCCTAACAAATTAAACACTAGTAGAGGCAGCTTGATTAGAGAACTAGACTGTGAGTTGAGAAGAACTGAATTCAAGTCTACTCTAGATATATAGTAGTTGTATGACCCTTGGCAAGTCACTTAGTAAGTTGCCTCCAGGCACCTATTTTCATAGGACCATTGTTCTTATTGTTTGTCCTTTGTTTTAGAAGAGGACCAACGATGTCACAGAACAATGTTATGACGTGTGCATGAATCAGATCTGAGTGCAGCAGAACTGCAAAAAGTAATCAGTTTCTCTCTCTCCTCCAGGGACATCCAGGTTCAACAGCAAGAAAAAATGGCAATGGACCAGGATACAGCAGGTGAGCGCTGCCTTTCTAAATGAACATTGTTTCCCTGGGAAATGATCATAACTCCGGAGATGGGACTTCAGAAGCCATAGATCATAACTCTCTCCTTTTAAAGTTGTGATTCTACCAAGGTCACAATAAATGCCAGAATTTGAACTAAGGGCCCCTGACTTCTCAGTTTTTAAATCAAGTGCCATTTATATGATACTCTACTATCTTAATCAATATTGATACTTTAACTAAAATATCAGAAGCCAAAAGACAAAATATACATTTGGAAATTGCATCCAAATGGAAGAGGTGAATGGTTATATTGGTGGAATCGGTTTGTCCAAAACAAAACAAAACAAAACAAAACAAAACCCAAAAGCAACAAGAGGCCATTTTATAAGCATTTGGGACACAGACTCTAGAGAAGAAAAGAATAAAGTGTTTGCAGCCAGAGGATCAGAGTTCAAATCCTACCTTTTTAACTTACCATTTCTGTGTTTTTTGGGCAAGTCACTATCTATATGGATCTCAATTTCTTCTATTGTAAAGGAAGGAATTGGACTAGATGACTTCAGAGGTCTGGCTCTAGATCTATAATCCTATATATTACTCAAAAAAAGGGGGGGGGGAACATTAGCAATAAATGACCTCTATGCTAATTTATTCATCTCCATGAAATCTTTATGAAGATGGTCTATGAACAATAATGTTCTTAATGGTAATAAGAAAGGAGTACAAAAACTTTTCCAAATAATTTTCTTTAAGGAAAAACATTGTATTGATATCTTTTGTTTGTACTTTTCCTAAATTTTCTCCTGTATCTTTTCCCCTTTCTTTTCTTCGGAAGCCATTCCATTTAACAAAGTTTGTTTTGTTTTAAAGAAAAAGAGGATGAAGAGAAAAAATATCAATAAAACCAATCAACATATGGGGGGAATCTGACAATATATGTAATGTCTCATACCTATAGACACTCCCCCTTTTAAAATTATTTTCTTTTTTTATTATAGTTTTTTATATACAAAACATATGCATGGGTAATTTTTCAACATTGACCCTTACAAAAACTTCTGTTTCAACTTTTCCCCCCCTTCTCTCCACCCCCTCCCCTAGATGGCAGGTAGTCCCATACATGTTAAATATGTTAAAGTATATGTTAAATACAGTATATGTATACATGTTTATACAGATATCTTACTGCACAAGAAAGATTGGGTTTAGAAAGAAGGTAAAAATAATCTGAAAAAAGAAAACAAAATGTAAGCAAACAATAACAGAAAGAATGGAAAGGTTATGTTGTGGTCCATACTCATTTCCCAGTGTTCTTTCTCTGGATGTAGCTGGTTCTGTTCATTACAGATCAATTGGAACTGATTTGGATCCTCTCATTTTTGAAGAGAGCCACATCCATCAGCATTGATCATCATGTAGTATTGTTGTTGAAGTGTATAATATCTCCTGGTTCTGCTCAGTTCACTTAGCATCAGTTCATGTAAGTCTCTCCAAGCCTCTCTGTATTCATCCTGCAGGTCATTTCTTATAGAACAATAATATTCCATAGCATTCATATACCATAATTTATTCAGTCATTTTCCAATTAATGGGCATCCACTCAATTTCCAGTTTCTAGCCACTACAAACAGGGCTGCCACAAACATTTTTGCACATGTAAAAATTATTTTCTACAATAGACTTTTATTTCACAGTAACATACTGAGTGTGACTTGTTAAAGAAAAGAAAAGAAAAAATACAATCACACTGTATTTAGTATTTTTAATTTTGAAAAAAAGTCTTTTAGGAAATGTAACACTCATAATTGTTCTCTTCCATGCATATGTTAACATCATACAAGATTCTTTAATAGACATAACTATTGAAATAACTTTGTTTAATGATTCTCCGACTCTATAAATGCTAAGGCATAGAAAAAAGAGATTTGCTCATTAAGGTATTCATAAGGTACAATACCCTGTGCAAAGTATGAATGGAAAATAGATTGAAAAGTGAGTCAAAGATCCAGTACAGATGGAAGGAACTTGTGCCCAGAAATAAGCGCCCTGTGGCTATATGTTGGCAAGGAGTGATCATGGGACTGAGGCTATATATTGGGCAAAGAACTGGAACAGAAGCAAATAGTAGCTATGTGACTCTGACCCTAGAAGAGGGTCTTGAATTGAGCCCTGAAAACAGACCGAAATCCACAGCTGAATAACTGAGACTCAGACTAAGGAATAGCTTGAAGTTCAACATGTCCAGGAGAAAAGAATGACTTCTGAACATCTACTAGTAAAGCCTCAAAGAGACACACAATTTGGAAACAAGTTGAACTAGAATTTTTGAAAAAAATAAAATAAGAATTTTTTAAATGTTTAAAATTATTTTATGAATGAAAGAAAAGAGCTAGAAAGAAAAAATGAGAGCTATGAAATAAAAACTTGTAAGGAAGAGTAACAACTTAGCATAAAAAATATAAAACTTTACTCAAGCAATAGATTCTCTGAAAATTAGAATGGACCAAAAGGAAGTTAAAGGGTCCATACCAAAAGGAAATTAATGAGTCCATAAGAAAAGATAGATTAAAATAAAATCAAAAGACTGAAAAAACCTATAAAATAAAAGGCATCTCATACAACCTGACCAGGAAAATAGATAAAAGAGATATAATTCAAGAAATCAACATGAGAGGGGGAAAAAAAAAGAGCCTGAATATCTTATTTCAAGAAATCATGAAAGAAAACTACCTAGTACTTTTAGAATCAGAGAAAAAGTGAAAATAAAGAGAATCTACCAGCCATTTTCTGAAAGAAACCCCAAAATTAAAACTTCCATAATGTAGCCAAAATTCTGAGCTTTCAGACTAAAGAAAAAAATACTTCAAAAAGTCAATCAATCAATCAAAAAGCACTTATTAAGCTTTTACTGTGTGCTAGGCATATAGCCAGACCAAAAAAAAAATTCAAGCACCAAGGAACTACAGTCAGCTTCACATAAGATTTAGTGATCGTGATTAAAAGGAATGAAGAGTTTGGAATACAATATTTCAAAAAACAAAAAATGTAGATGTGCAACAAACAATAACTTACTCAGTAATATTATCATAGATCTTCAATGAAATAAAGGTCTTCTAAGCATTCCTGATAAAAAGATTAGAGCTGAGTACTAGTTCAAAAAACAACACAGGAGTCAAAAGAAGCATGAAAAAGGTAAATGTGAATGAATAATCAGAAGGTACTAATCAAGGATAAAGTGTTTTAATTCTAATAAAAGGAGACTAAACCAAAGTCCCCTCAAGTGCCAATATCATTAAGGGTCATAGAGGAAGATAAATAGGATAGGGGGCCTAGAAGTGGTTTTGTTGATTTGTTAGTCTTAAATAAAAACAGAAAAGGAGAGGTAAAACATACCAAGGAAGCAAACGAACATAATCCCATCTTGCAATTAGAAAATTATACAAAGAGTAATGACACTGGAACCTCAGTTCATTTGAACTGGTTAAAGGAGGGCAGAACACATGTGTGTGTGGGGGGCGGGGGAGAGAGAGAGAAAGGGAGAGACAGACAGACAGACAGACAGAGACAGAGAGAGAGAGGTTGCAGAAATACATTTCTTTCAACAGGAATCATCCAGAAGGCAATAAAAAATTTAGGGAAGTAATGTGGTGGACAGATCTAGGGATAAATTAGTCATAAACAATATAAACTCACCTGAGAAGGTGAGTTTTGGAGGGGCTTGAAGGGAAAAGATAAGATTCTATTATTGGGCTCTGGGTTAGGAAAAAAGACAAGAGCAGAAGCAGATTGCATCAAACCTAGAGCATTGTCACTGGCACAGCCTTCTCTTATTATAGGGAGTTAAGAAAAGAAAAAGCATAAGAAAAGAAGATGGAGGGAAATAAATGTTATGATAATAATTGTGAATGTGAATGGGATGGATTCACCTATGCAATGTAAGAGGATAGCAGATTATATTTAGAAAGCAGAATCCAGTCATATGTTATTTACAAGGAATATTCTTTTTTTTTAATTATAGCTTTTTATTTACAAATTATATGTATGGGTAATTTTACAGCATTGACAATTGCCAAACCTTTTGTTCCAATTTTTACCCTCCTTCCTCTCACCCCCTTCCCCAGATGGCAGGTTGACCAATACATGTTAAATATGTTAAAGTATAAATTAAATACAATATAAGTATACATGTACAAGGAATATTCTTAAAACAAAGATTCATATAGAATTAAAATAATGAACTGGAACAAAATCTATTATAATTCAGCTGAAATAAAGCAGGCAGGGATAATAGTTTTGATGTCAGACAAGTCAAAAGCAAAAATAGATTTGATTAAAAGCAGTAAACAGGGATATTACATTATACTGAAAGGTTCCTTAAACAATAAATTAATACTAATCAATAATATATATGAACTGAATGACATAGAATCTAAATATTGTGTTTGGCTTTTGGGAACTTGTGTTACACTTTTAGTGATCCTAAGTTGACTCTCATAAAAGCACACCTTGGTGTATATTTCTATTTTCCCAGTAGTGCTATATGTCTGGAAATTTTAGAATACTATGATCTCCAAAGACTTAAGATCTACCAGTGTTCCATGGTGCAATGAGAAAGATGTTGAGTGGTGTGTAGCTATAACATGTTATCAACAATGATAGGCATATGAGAAATAATTTAAGATTTATTCAAGGACATGTTTGAACATTTGTTTAAACTGAAAGGAAGGTTGTCTGTCACATATTGAGAATGAGGGATGACGGATGAATAGCACAGAGAGTAGATAGTATATGGAAGGACACAGATAATAATCACACATGATAACCAGAATGAGTTGCTTAAGTGCTTATACTAATGAGATAAGAGACACACTGAAAAAATCAAAGCAAGATATCATTACTACTAATAGTTTTTAAAAGTTGCTCCTTGGATTTAGATTAGAAAGATTAATTTAAATAAAGTATTTATTGGGTACTATGTTAATTCTGACAATAAAAATGCAAATAAAAAGAAAAAAGTTCCTGCCCTCAAGGAGTTTATATTTTAATGTAAAAAGACAGTACATAAAAGGGGAGAGTGAAGTGAGGTGTGTGGGTAAGTGGAGTGACAGAGAGTTGGGATCTAACAGGTTCCAAACTGAGAAAATGAGCATGACTGGCTAGCTGAGAACATCCTCATATAGAGGTTGCCGGGCAAGAACCCGCTGTTGCAAAGGGGGAACCACAATGATGGAGGCATCTCCAGCTGGGTAAGACAGATGGGTTGGAGGTGTAGAAGTCTGGGGACTCAGATACTGAGCCCAGTTAGAAGTAAGCATTTTAGAATTAGAAGTAAGAAGGATTTACATTTTGAAAGAGACTGTTCCCTCTTCTAAAAGAATAAAACTCTAATAATGAGAATTTCGGGCAATAAACAGTTGATCAATAGGGGGTAGATATTTAGCTCTCTCTCAAAACACTTCAAATTATGCCATGTGGGTAGCTTAATATCCTGTCTTTATAATAAAATTGTGTTTGTTGTTGTTCAATCATTCAGTTGTGTCTGAATCTCTGTGACCCCATGAATCATAGCACACCAGACTTTTTTTTCACTTTCTCCTGAAATCTGTCCAAGCTTATGTTGAATGCTTCCATGACATCTATCTATCTCATCTTGTGCTATTTCCCTTTTTTTGCCTTCAATTTTCCAAGATCAGGGAGGACTTTTCTAGTCCTGTCTTCTCATGATGTGGCCAAAATATTTAAGCGTCAGCTTCAGTATTTGATTTTCCACCAAATAGCTCAAATTAAATTCTTTAAATATTGACTGATTTGATCTCCTTGCTGTCCAGCAGACTCTCAAATTTTCTCCAGCATCACAAATTTAAACTATCAGTTCTGCAGCACTCAGCTTTTTTTATATTCCATCTCTCATAATTATACTGGAAAAACCATACCTTTGATCCTAAGGATTTCGTCAGCTAGATGATGTCAATTTGCTTTTTTAGTATGCTGTCCAGATTTGCCATAGCTTTCTTTCCAAGGAGCAAGCATCGTTTAATTTCATATCTTCAGTCACTATCTGCAGTGATCTCTGAACCCAAGAATATAAAATCTGACACTGCTTCCATTTCTTGTCCTTCTATTTGCCATGAAGTGAAAAGACTATTTGCCAAGATCTTTTTTGAGACTAAGCTTCAACTTTTACACTCTCTCTCTTTTTTTATCCTCATCAAGAAACTTCTTACTTTTCTTCACTTTCTGCCATCAGAGTGGTATCATCTATACAGTTGAGACTATTGATGTTTCTCCTAGAAACCTTAATTCTAGTTTTTGATTCATCTAGCCTAACATTTGTCATGATGTACTCTGTATATAAATGACCTAAATAAGGTGACAATAAGCTTTGTCATTGTCCTTTTCCAATCTTAAACCAATTAATTGTTCCATATTTGGTTCTGTTGCTTCTTGATGTGTACACAGGTTTCTCAGGACATAAGTAAGATGACCTGGTACTCCTGTCTCTTTGGGGACTTGCCACATTTTGTTGTGATCCCACAGATTTTAGTCAAAGGCTTTAGTGTAGTTAATGAAGCAAAAGTAGATGCTTTTTCTGGAACTCCCTTGCTTTCTCCATAATCCAGCAAATGTTGACAATTTGGTCTCTAGTTCTTCTGTCTCTTGAAAATCGGTGTGACATATTGCTGAAGCCTAACTTGCAAAATCTTAAGTATAATCTTGCTAACACGTGAAATAATCATAATCGTCAGGTAATTTGAATAATTATTTGGTGTTGCCCTTCTTTAGGACTGAGATGTAAACTGCTCTTTTCCAATTCAATGGTTACTGTTGAGTTTTGCAAATTTGCTGGCCTATTGAGTACAACATTTTAACAACATCATCTTTAGGGTTTTAAGTAGCTCAGCTAGGATTCTATCTCCTCTACTAGTCTTAATTGTTAGTAATGCTTCCTAAGGCTTACTTCATTCTCCAGGATGTTTATACAATGAGATATCCTTGGTGAAAGATCCTTGATAAGGTAAAGAAAGGGAAAAGTTAGAGAACTGATCTCAAATATCACAGAAAATTCTTGGCAAATCTGTTTGGACTTTCTAGATATTCTGAAGAATGAAGCAAGACATATCATCCTGACATGAAGTATTAGGCAATTAAAAAACATTTGTTAAAATGAACTAAATGAATTGTCACCCTGCCATAAATAAACAAGATACAGTCCTTTCTTTCATGAAACTTGTAGTCCAATCAGAAGAACTTGATGTACAGAGAGAAAACATAAGTAACAAGAAAGGTAACTTGTGATAATTGCCAAGTGAGTATAGTGCAGATACCATGTGTTTTAAGGGGACTAAAGAGTCAGCTATCCCTTTCATTTTTTATTTTTATTTTTTTTTGAGGCAATCAGCATTAAGTTGCTTGTCCCGCATCACATAGTAAGTGTTCGAATCTAGATTTGAACTCAAGTCCTTCTGATTCCAGGCCTTGCACTTTATCTACTGTACCATCTACCAATCCCAGGATTAACTATCATTGAAGGGCGTGGTATTCAGAAAAAAATTTGTAGAAGCTAAGGAAACTGAACTTTGTTTCACTGTATCAGGCTAACAATTTTTCTGTGGCAGGAGATCTTTCAAAGGAGGCTAGTATTTTGTTCCTATCCCTCAGCTCAAGGGAAGGAGAGGAAAACAGAGCAAAGAGGTGATCCATGAAAATGCCAGCCTTCATTTCCCAGTAGCCATCATCACCCCAGGCAAAGGAAAGGACTTTAATCCAGTGTTTTAGGGGGAAATACCACAAGAATTGTTGGATTTGAAGGGTTATTATTTGGATTTGACCCCTGATTTTGCTTCTTCAGTCTTGAGTGACCTTAAAGAAGGAAGCACTTTACATAATAGAAGGAATATTTGGCCTGGAGTCAGAGGAACTAGAATCAAATTTCATTTGTGATGCTTTCTACCTCTGTGGAGTTTGGGTAATTCGCTAAAGTTCCTTAAACTTCAGACAGTTAACTGTGAAAATGGAATGGTTGGACTAAGATGGCATCTAAGGTTACTTCTTGGGATAGCTAAGTAGCACAATGCTGGCCCTGGAATCGAGCAGACTCTTCTTTCTGCGTTCAAACTTCAGACACTTACCAGCTGTGTGACCTTGGACAAGTCACTTCCTCATTTGTAAAATGAATTAGAGAAGGAAAAGGCAAACCAGTCCAGTATGTCTTCTAAAAAAACTCCATATGGGATCAAAAAGAGTTGGACATGACTGAAGAATAATAACAACAAGGCTCCTTCTAGCTCTAGATATATGATCTTAAAAGTCACCTCCCCAGTTTGGAATTCTGGTTCCAAAAAAAAAAAAAAGTTTCTGAGGATATATTTTCTTAAAGTCCCTTTTGGCTCTGAAGTCCGTGTTTCTATTCATGGAGAAGAGGCAGGGTAGAGAAGGCCAAGAGACTTCAAGAACAACATAACGAGTGTGGGATGTTCCAGGAAACAGCTTGGAAAAGGAAAAAAAAGTCAGGGGGAGGGGTTGGAGAGAGGACTGTAACATCAATAGCATGTGTTTCCCCAAGCCCCAAACTGAAGCTTCCCCCATGCAAATCTCATTTATTTTGATTGTTGAGCCTTTCTCTATTGTGGCTTGATAAGTAGATTAAGGTTTTGATGCATAAAAAAATTCACCAAGTGTGATCTGATTATGCTCTAGGAGAGTGAATAGTCACAATGGGTTTTCTAAAGGAGGCCTGCTTAGAGATGGGAGGACTCAGAAACATGAGCCAAATAGTTCATGGGCACTTGAGTGCCACTGAGTCTAGGAGCAGCTGATGAGATCTTCCCAGAGCCAAGTCCAAGTTCTTGAAGAGGAAGCCTGGCAGCTCCAACCTGGGAGAGCAAGGAGGGGATCTGCCCATCCACAGAGCATGAAATCAGCAACATTTGTTCCACATGAATTTGGAGACTGGAGGCTGGGGCAAAGATCACCATATTTTGTATTTACACGGTATGCTATATTGCTCAAACAAAATGTCTCTTTTCCAACTTGACCCCCACAATAAATTGGTGAGGTAGATAACCCCTCGCCCCCTTTTGATAGATGAGAAAGATTAAACAATGATAAATTCAGCAAATGATCTAGGGTCCTATAAGAAAGTAACCTTGGAATAAGGATTTTTTGTTTTTTTAACTGAAAGGAAATTTAGAGATCATAGATTTAAAAATGGACAGGGTCTTTGAAATCATCTAGTCTAATGCCTTATTTTACAGATGAGGAAACTGAGTCCCAAAGAAATAAAATGACCTGCCCAGAGTTGATAATAAGTGGCATTTTCAGATGAAGAACTGAAATTCAGAAAATAGAACTAGACAATGGGAGAAGGGCTCTAGGATTTTGGCTTCCTAGTTTCCAGTTTGTTGTTCTTTCTACTTTATGATGCTGTCTCCCTTAAATAAAAGACACTCCCTACTTTATTTTATTATATTTCCTTTCTACCAGTCCATAGAACTGATTTACATTTAGCCATCACTGCTACGTGTTAACACAGTGCTGTCCCTCCCTCCCCACCTTGCCCAATGTGTGCATCATGGATATGCCCCAACCCCACCCCAATACCCAGCAGCTGCTTTTCCAGCAGTTAATGAAACACATGACATGCCCCTAATCAATGACTGAAGGCTATTTCATGCTGGTTTCCTCTCTCCCTGCTCCAGATGTTGCTTCCAAGGCCCTTGTGGAAAATGAGATTGGGCGCTCTTCAGGGTGCACAGGAGGAAAAAAGTGGGCTTGCTTGATTAGGTGCCAAGGCTGATGTCACTGAGTTAAGAAAGCAAGGCTTTCATGTGCATTCCAGCTATGCCTCAGTTCCTGCTCACTCAAGCTTCCCCAAAGGAGCGTTTCCACCAGATAAGAAACTACTGTAAATAGGAAGAGCATGTGTGTTTGGGGGAAGGGATGTAATCAGAGAAGAAGAGTTGGAATGTGTGTACAAAACCACCAGTTTTGCTTCAGGCTTTATAATAAACATAAAGAACAGACAGCACCACACTTGCTTATGTTTCTTTTAAAGGGACAATAGAGTTCTTAGCCCATGAAGACTTTATTTCATCAGTTCTCTTTTGGCCTGTAGGATCAGCCTGGTCTAGTGGGAAGGGACCATAAAACTTGGATTTGACTCTCACTTCTAGAATTGACTCACTATGGAATATTGAACAAGTCATTATATGAGAGAGAAAAATGTATCTGATGGAATATTTGAACACACAAGAGGGCAATGGGTGATAAGTGCTCAAAATGAACACTTTCTAAGTAGAATATTAATTAAGAGGAGAAAGAGAGTAGCATTCTGGCCAAGAATAATCAAAGAAGGCTTCCAGAAAGAGGTGATACTTAAACTGGAAACGATGAATTATCTACTGGCCTAATAGAGACCCTAAAGATCATTTATTTCAGATGAGGAAACTCAAGTCCATTAAGGTGACTTGCTCAAGAATGTGGCCGAGGTTGAATTTACAATGAAGATGAAGTTATATAGGAAAAGTGGGCCACAATGTAGAAGGAAGGCTTTAAAATCCTGCCAGAGAGGTGTATATTTCCCTCTGCTGGACCAAGGGGGCAGCAAGAAAAGGAAGGGAGGAGAAAGAATGCATGGGACATTTCTGCATCCCAGAATTGGGGCCAGTATTTGTTCATCTTGAGAAAGATGAAATTGAGCAAAGTGTCAAAGGTATGGATATCCTGGGGGAGGATGTCTGGGTCCCCATGACCTAGGTTTTCTAGCTAAGGAACCAGTTAACTTCTTGCTGGCATCACCTACCATGGAAAGCAGCAGGCCGAGAAATAAGCAGACAGGAAGGGTGGGTGGGAAGGCAATGATTTTCTCTACGCTGCCTTATTACTAGCCTCCATGTTCAGAACACTCTGACATTCTTGCTGCTCCGAGGGGTCTAGTCGGTACTTTCTTTCACCAGAGCCTTAGAATGTTAGAGTTGGAAGGAACTTTAGTGATAATAAAGTTTAATCATTCTACTACACAGATGAAATCACATAGTTCCGGAGTAGGTCCAAGGTCACCAGATTAGTTAGTGGCCAAACTGGGATTTCTGACTTCTAGCTCAGCACTGAAGCACATACACAAGGGCTATTTGTCCCTCAGCAGTCCATTCCATAGGAAACTCAGCCAACCAATTAACCTGTGATCACCAAAATCCACCCTCTAGTACAGTAGTGTCAAACAAAAATAAAATGGCGGCCACTAAATCATACATAAAGGATCCTGGTGGCTACATATTGGCTTAGAAAGTCATAGGTTAAAACATTATGTTTTCTTGTTATTATTAGTAAAGCTAGGTGGTGTAATGGATAACGCAAAAGGTCTGGAAGTCAGGAAGACTTGAATTCAAATGTGATATGAGATACTTACTAGTAGTTAAAGTACTTTAACTTGCTTGGCCTTTGCTTGCCTCAGTTTCCTCATCTGTAAAATGGGGATAATAATAATACTTCCCTCCCAGGGTTGTTGAGAGGATCAGATGATATAACAATTGTAGGGCCCTTAACACGGTACCTGTCTATATATATATATATATATATATATATATATATATATATATATATATATATATATATATGCAGTATAAGTGTTTTATATATATAACATTATATGCAGATGTTAGCAATTATTATTATTATATTGTTATTTAATTGTTCTTCATATATGTCTAACTCTTTGTGGTCTCATTTGGAATTTTCTTAATAAAAATACTAGAGTAGTTTTTTAAATTTCTTTCTCCAGCTCATTTGACAAATGAGTAAATTTCCCATGGTCACACAGCTGGTAAATATCTGAGGCAAAATT
This sequence comes from Antechinus flavipes, assembly GCF_016432865.1. Classification (NCBI taxonomy): domain Eukaryota; kingdom Metazoa; phylum Chordata; class Mammalia; order Dasyuromorphia; family Dasyuridae; genus Antechinus; species Antechinus flavipes. The sequence continues at coordinate 535,827,758 of NC_067399.1, forward strand.
TTAATTCAAGATGAGGAGTTTCTCTGACTCTAAGCTCAGAGCTCTATCTGTCTCATTACTTATCTTTCCATTAAAATCCTATATTTATTTTATCTATTAGATACTATTTTATCTATCATTATCTATTATAGTTATATGCTATATTAAGTATTTTCATTTATTTTGTTAAATATTTCCCAATTATATTTTATTCTCTTTCCACAACTCTCCTGTAATTCAATCTGTGGGCTATGTGTCCAAAAAGTCTTTAGTAGTCCTATCTGCTCATAAGCAAATCCATAGCTTCCTTAGGAAGCCATAATCTAAAGTCTTGAATAATGGCTTTCCCATCTTCCCACCTTCTAAACTCATAAAGTTGAACAGGAACCATTCAATCCAACCAATAAGCACTTAGTAACTATCTACTATATGCCACATACTGTACTATTATTAATGCAGATGCCAGATATGTACTGTCTTAGGTACCAGAGATGATCAACTACAAAGAATGAAACAATATCTACTCTAAATCAGTCATAGTTGATCATCACACGATGTTAATGTTACTATGTACAAATAATGTTAACAAATATAGTGTAGCAAGATTGCTAAGGAAGGGAAATCACTGTGGATCAAAAAAGGCTTCAGTGCTTAACCTGAGTTTTGAAGGAGAAGAAGGATATTGTTAGGCAGAGGTGAGGATGGGAGAATGGCCCTTGCAAAGGTAACCAGATGGGAGATGAAGTGCTCTGGATAAAGAACACTGTCACTTTAGTTTTTAATTTTGTTGTCATTGTTCCTCCTTTGGTCTCTTTTTTATCTTGTTTTTTCCCCAAAAAATTTCCCCCTCCCTTTCTGCCTCATTCCCCAAGACAGCAAGCAATCTGATATAGGTTATACATGTACAATCATGTTAAACATATTTTCACATTAGTCATATTGTGAAAAAACAGAACAAAAGGAAAAAACCCACACACAAAAAGTGAAAAAGTATGCTCCCATCTGCATTCAGACTCCATAATTCTTTCTTTGGATGAGGATAGCATTTTTCATCATGAGTCTTTTGGAATTATTTTGGATTGCAGTATTGCTGAGAAGAGCTAAGTCAATCATAGTTGATCGGAGCACAACATTGCTGTTACTATGTACAATGTTCTGATTCTGCTCACCTCACCCAGCAGCAGTTCAGAACATTGTCATTTTGGCTAGGTTGCCAAGAGCTTGAGAGCTAGAAGTGTTCAGTGAGACTGGAATAAGAAGTTCCAACTAGGATACAAAGGGCTTTAAAACCAATGCCCTAGAGGCAATAGGGAGCCAATATGCACTTTAGTAGGGAAATGGCATGGATCAGATTGATGCTTAAGGAAAATTACTTTGGCAGTTATGTGGAAGAATTGGAATCAGATGAACTTCAGACAAGAAAACCAATTAGGAGCCCATTGCAATAGTCCTGATGAGAGGAGATGAGGGTCAGTCTAGAGTGGTGACCAAGTGGTTATCTCCTAAAATTTACTAATGAGATCCCTTCCTGAGTGTAGGGTCTATGTTTCATATCCCTTTGTTTCTTCCATAACAGAAGCAAATGAGAAACATTTATTGGATTGCATTAAATCAATCTGTCTTTGGATCTGTGGACTTTCTCTCTTCTGAAAGATTTCCATTTAACAGTCTATAAACTCCCCGTCAATTGGGGAGGAGGAATGCTTAATTTCCCCAATAACTGATTGCAGTAGGTTTAAACTTTGAGCTTTCCAAAAGTACACCTGGTATTCAGTATAAGTGAAGTCACCCCTTACTCTGGAGTTTTCAAAAGGGTGAGTAAGTGAAACTGAGACCATCTCTCCAGTCATGAGCAGCTGAAGCAGGTGGTTGGCACCCACCACCCTCTCCTACAAATAGAGACTTGCTTGCCACACACTCTTTGTGCATTTCTTTTGTATGTGTTCCTTTTTTTAATGCCATATTGAAAGGATTTGCAAACCACATTTATATAAATAAAGAAACAGGGGGAAGCCTAGGCAGCATTTACCTGCATTATGCAAGTCCTAAGTGTGACTCCCTGCTAAATGTGGCTATTGATTCTCTGAGAAATTATAAAGAGCTGATCTGAGAAAACAATAGGAGCTTTCTCATTTATACATGATTGCACTAGATTGGTGCCTCCCCACAACCAAGGGAGGCCTATTCCCCAACCACTGCTCTTCTCCCCCTTGCCTTTATTTTTAGTTTACGGGATTTAGCATGAAAGAGTGCTGACCGAGCTGAAATCTCAAAAATTTGCCATCGACAGCTAGCTCATCATGTGCCATATTTTTGACTTGCAAATACCTTCCAAGGATAGAAGAAGTGTATTTATTAAACCCAGTGAGTGTTGGATCTTTATTTAGATCCTTCTGCTGCCGCGCTGTATAATTCATGAAATTGCCTTATAAAGTTAGGGTGGAATGAAAATGTTGACCAGCCCATGAACCCAAGCTGACACTTTAATTATTTTAAAAGGAAAACTGAGCAAAGTGAAACCTGACCAGTTGGCCAGACCTGTCTGGGGAAACCAACAGAAGTCAGATTCCTCATAGCAAGGTGAGGAGGGAGGAGGGGGATTCGGAACAACTCCAGAGTGTCGTGTTCAGTAAAATGAAACTGTCATCTTTGTCCCACGCTTAGGCAACCCCTGGTAACCGGAGGCGTGTCATAGCCCCTGTGACTGACTGAAAGCCCTGGGAACAGAAGATACTTGCTTCCTTCCCCATAGGTCTGAGATTACAATGTACAGGGCTCAACTTCCTAGACTTTATAGCAAGTTTTCAGAAGAAAACTGTTCTTAATAACCTCTGGAATGCATTTGGTTAAGCCCAGTACCTTCTGCATCTTAGCCACTGAATGATTGAAGACAAAGAAAGACAAAGGTCAAAGAAAGGACTTTGAATAGGGAGTAAGGATCTGGTTCCATTCATGCGTCTGCTTCGTCCTACCAACAGTGGAAACTGTGTTGGGTTTGAAGGCAAGAAGGGCTGGATTCCAATCCTGCCACTGATACTTAGTAATTGTGTTACCATGGTCAAGTTATTTGACTTCCCTAAGATTCAGTTTCCTCATCTGTAAAATGGGAATAATAATACCAGTAGTAACTACATCCAAGAGCTGTCTTGGAGTTCATATGATATCATATATGAAAGGGACTTTGAAAACTTCAAAGTACTCTACAGATGTAATTATTACTATAGCCCATGTGACTTTGAGCAAATTATTTTTTCCCCCTCAAGACCTTACTTTTTTCACTTATAAAAAATGAAGAAGTTCTCTCAGTTCTTTTCCAGACTAAAGTACTAGGATCTTGTATTAACCCTTTTTGCCTCAGTTTCCTCATCTGTAAATGATCTGGAGAAAAAAATGACCAATCACTGCAATATCTCTGTCAAGAAAACTCCCAATGGGGTTATGAATTGTATAACATGATTGAAATGACTGGATAATAATAACAATTAAGGTATTTAAAACGTTTTTTTCCTCACTTGACCTTCACAATAACCCTGTTGTACTATCCCCATTTTATAGGTGAGGAAAGTGAGGTACAGAAAAATGAGATGACTTGCCTGTGGTCATCCAGGGATTTTCAGAGTCAGGCTTCAAACCCAGCTCTCTCCTTACTAGAACAGATATCTTCTGTTTCCCATTCCTATGCTCTTGATGTTTTTCCAAACAGTCTCATTTACTAGCTTGTCCTAGATGCTAAGTCTCATGTATTCCCTTTCTCATCTACCACATTCATGTCCAGGATCCTGCAATATGTTTAAGGAGCCCAAACAAATATCAAAGAATTAAAGTAGACCACAAGATGGAATATGGTCAGCCATTTGAATATGTAGTTAGGGTGCTTAAGTGGTAGAAGATTTAGAGAATTGCCAGGTTTCCTTCCTGTCTTTATTATGTATGATGGTTTGGTCTGAAAAAAAAAAAACCCCACAGAATTCCCTGCCCAAAGTGGACCAGTGGGATCAGGGCACTCACCTCTGACCCTACCTGGGTGGTCTTGGTAACTTCCTTTCCCTGAGCTTCATGTCAAATGAGGGAAATTGAGTTAGATAGACTCTGGGTCCCCTTCAGCTCTAGAATTTATAAAGCTTTTATTATCACTGCCACTGCAAGTTCCCTGGCCAGAGCCAAGACTATTGTAACAACAAAACTATGCAGTCAGAATTTCTCTTTAAGGTTAGGTGGAATATGTGATGATCTATGTGGTGTCATTTGAAAGACTCTGGGAAATGCTCACAACACCTTCCTCCCTCCAGAAACAAAATCTAATATTGTCTGGATTCATATAACTCTGCTATTTCACCAATAAAAATTTCATTTCTTTGGCTTAACAAATTGTTTCCTCCAATTCCAATAGCTTTGGAGGGAAAATGTCATTTACATCCAAAGAGAGAACTATGGAGACTGAATGTGGTTTGTAGCACAGCATTTTCAACTTAATTTTTTGTTTGTTGTTTGTTTCTTATGTTTTTTTTTTTCCCTTTTGGTCCGATTTTCCTTTCTTTCCCTTTTTTTTTTTTTTTTTTTTTTTGCGAGGCAATTGGGTTAAGTGACTTGGGCAAGTTCACACAGTAAGTATTAAGTGTCTGAGACTAGATTTGAACTCAGATCTTCTAAATTTCAGGACTGGTGCTCTATATACTGTACCATCTAGCAGCCCCCTGATTTTTCTTGCATAATATGAATATGGAAATATATTTTAAAGAGTTACATATATTTAACCTGTATCAGATTGCTTGTTTGTCTTAGGAAGGGGGAGGGAAAGAGGGAGGGAAAAAATTTGGAACACAGAGTCTTACAAAAATGATTGTTGAAAATTACCTTTACATATATTTGGAAAAATAAAATATTATTAGAGGAAAAAATGTTCCTTCTTAATATAGCTATCACTAGCAGTTATAATATATTAACATCTGTCAGCTCTTTATACCTTAGAGTGTGTTGCTTAGGCTCTTCTAATCTTATAAGTGATTGAAAGAAGCTCCATACAGAATAAAACAATAACTATATTGATAATGGCAAAGGGGAATGAATGCTATAGAAAGCAAGGAGCACTATGCAAGGAGGGCTACTTGGGTTGGCTACTAAACAGTTTCTATGAAGGCACAAGGGGGCCTGGGGGAGAAGGCTGACATTTGAAGTTCCCTGGGAAGGGAAGCAGATACTACCACAGATAGTAACTGATTTGACAATTTTGTTTGAAGATCACTAACTCTTGTGAGAAGCAAAGTGATTCTTGTCCATTCCAAAGGTGATAGTAAAAGTTCACATTTACAGAAAATTTGAGAGTTGATCAAAAGTTTTCTTCACAAATGTCTTATGAGGTAAATATGCAAATACTATTATCTATTTTACAGATATGAAAAACTAAGGATTAGAGTGGTAGAGTGAGTTGTCTATAATAATATAAATTGTTGCTTAGTCATTTTCAGTTGTGCCCAACTCTTCATGGTCCCATTTGGGATTTTTTTGACAAGGATACTGGATACTGCCATTTCCTTTTCCAGCTAATGAGGAAACTAAGGCAAACAGGATTAAGTAACTTGCCCAGGGTTACATAGCCAGTAAGTACCCAAAGCCAGATTTGAATTTTGGAAAATGAGTCTCCCTGAATCTAGTAGCTGTAATCTATTCTCTATACCCCCTACCTACCCAGTTGCCTATAATAGCATATGGCTCTATGGTAGAGAGAAAAACTCAAAACTTCTCCCTTCAAGACCTGTACTCTTTTTCCTGTACCACAAGCTATATGGATTGGAAGGCTCCTAGCAGATGGTGGAGGCCATACAATCCAGTGGAAAGAGTACTGTCTTTGGAATCAGAGGGCCTGGTTCCTAATCTTGGCTTTATTACTTATATTCTGTGTGATTTGGGGCAAGTAACTCAACCTCTCTGATTCTCAATACCTTATTTATAAAATATCCTTTCCAGCTCTAATTCTATGACCCTGTGTACATCAAGATGATTGCAAAACATGTTTCCTCCTAGATCCCAGCCAATTCTAATCAGTGTTATTCCTAGTGCTACCAATTGCCTTGGGTCCCAAAATCTCAAATGGTGGAGATAAGGGGGTGAGGGGTGGGGCGTGGTACTGCTAGCACTGGGCAATGACTCAAGGAAGGTGAAGAGAGGAGAGGGGATTGAGAAGGCTGGGCCAAATGATGCTAACAAAGATCTGAGATTCATGCACCTACAATCAACCTGCAGCTATTCCAATCGCAAGGCAAAATAAGTGGTCCTCGCACTCATCTCCCCCATTCCCACCCAATCGCAAGGCAAACTGATGTTCCTCAAATCCATATATTCCATTCCCACCCCAGGCTACCCTTTGTAGACTGGCTTCATTTTCCCCTTTCATGTTATCCTTTATATCCTTGTAAACCAGATTTCACTACATGTCAAAAAAGAGTAGAATTTTTTTTTTTATCCAATCTTTGAAGTTTCTTTTCTTGGCAAGGTTCCACTTTGGATAGTGATATCACCCTTATTAGTTCAAATCTGACCTCAGGCAGAGTTCAAATCCTTCCTCAGATATTAACTAGATGTATGACCCTGGACAAGTCAATTAATTGCCTCAGTTTCCTCATCTGTAAAATAAACTGAAGAAGGAAATGACAAACTGTTCTAGTATCTCTGCCAAGAAAACTCTCAGTCAGATCATGAAGAGTAGTACATAACTGAAAAACAACTAAACAACAACATCACCCCACTATAATTAGGGACATAAGGTCTCATTTCTCCTACTGATGCCTACCTAGTTTGCAGAGTTAAGGGGACTCTAGTCTCCCGACAGCATGTGGATTGCACCTCTCTGTATAAAGGTACCTCTGTATTTCAGTACTTCTAGATTGGATTGTATTATGGATTCATATCAGTTTGGTAGAACTTATGGACCCTTCTTAGAACATACTTTTAAATGCACAAAATAAAGTACATAGGATTATAAAGAAACCCTATTTATATTTAAATATAACTATCAAAATATTTTTTAAAAAACAGATTTATAAAAACCCTAATTAAATACCAAATCAGAAATCCTGAAAATCAAAGGAGATATTTTAAAAATTGGAAGAAAATCTTTGAACTAATAAGCAAAATTAGGAGCTGGTTTTGTGAAGAAAAAAATTAAATTGATAAACTATTAATTTGATTTTTTACAAACGAGAAAGAAGAAAACCAAATTACCAGTAACAAAAATGAGAAGCAAGAATTTTCTCCCCCCCAACTAAGATAAAATTAAAGCAATTATTAGGAGCTATTTTTGCCCAATTATATGCCAATAAATCTGACAATCTAAATGAAATGTGTGAATATTTACAAAAATAAAAATTGGTGAATAGAAGAAGAAATAGAATAGTTAAATAATCCTATCCTAGAAAAAGAAATTGAACAAGCCATAAAAGAGCTTAAGAAAAAATCCCTGAGGCTAGATGGATTCACAAGCAAATTCTATCAAACATTCAAAGGACAATTAATTCTGATACTATATAAACTACTTGGAAAAAATAGGCAAATAAGGAATCACACCAAATTCCTTTTATGACACAAATTTGGTGCCGAAACCTAAATCAAGAAAAGCAAAAGAAAAGAAGAAAATTATAGGCCAATATTTAAAATAAATATTGATGAAAAAACTTTAAACAAAATACTAGCAAGAAGATTATAGCAAAATATCACAAATCTCATATACTATGACCAGATGGGGATACAGGGTTAGTTCAATATTAGGAAAATTATCAGCACAACTGATCATATCATTAATAAAAATAACAAAAATCATATATCATCTCGATAGTGGCAGAAAAAGATTTTGACAACTACAACACTCATTTCTATTAAAAACAAGAGAAAACACAGGAAATAAATGAAGCTATCCTTAAAATGATAAGTTATCTGAAACCTTTAGCAACTATTATTATCTGTAATGAGGATAAACCAGGAATCTTCCTAAAAAGCTCAGGGGTGAAACAAGGATGCCTAGTATCACTATTATTATTCCATATTGTACTAAAAATGCTAGCTATAGCAATCAGAAGAGAAAAAAAATTGAAGTAATTAAAATAGGGAATGAGGAAACAGATTCTTACTTTTTCAGATGATATGATGGTATGCTTAGGGAACCTAGAGAATCAACTAAAAAGCAAGTTGAAATGATTAATAGCTTCAGCAAAATATAAAATATCTGGATATAAAATAAACCCACATAAATCATTAGCATTTCTGTTTATTATCGACAAAGTTCAGAAGCAAAAGATAAAAGAGCTCCACCTGGGCAAATCACTTAACCCCAATTGCCTCAGCAAAAAAAAACAAAAAATGTCCATTTAAAATAACTATAGACAATATAAAATACCTGAAAATCTACCTGCCAAGACAAACCCAGGAACTATATGAAGACAATTATAAAATACATTTCACATAAATAAAGTCAGATCTAAACAATCAGGGAAATATTAATTGCTCATTGGAAGGATAATCCAAAATAATAAAAATGACAATTCTACTAATCAGACCAATCATACTAATTCATACCAATCAAACTACCAACAAATATTTTATAGAGTAAAAAAATATATAACAAAATTCATCTGGAAGAACAAAAGCACAAGAATATAAAGAAATCAATGAAAGCAATTGTAAAGGAAGGTGGTCTATCAATATCAGATCTCAAACTATATTACAAAGAGGAAATTATCAAAACAATTTGATACTGGCTAAGAAATAGAGTAGTAGATCAATGGAATAGAGTAGATACATGATAAAGTAATTGACAGTAGTAGTAAATGACTATGGTAATCTAGAGTTTGATAAATGCAAAGATCTAAGCTTTTATGACAAGAACTCACTGACAAAAATTGCTGGGAAAACTAGAAAGCAGTTTGGCAGAAACTAGCTATAGACCAACATCTCACACCATAACTGAAATAAGATCAAAATAGGTACATGATTTAGACATAAAAGAAGACTTCATAAGCATTAGGGGTGCATGGAAATTTCAGATCTATGGAGAAGGGAAGAATTTATGACTAAACAAAAGAACAGGAGCATTACAGAATGCAAAATAGATAATTTTGATTTCATTAAATTAAAAAGGGGTTGCACAAGTGAAATCAATGCAGTCACGATTAGAAGGAAAGCAGGAACTGGAGCAAAAATTTACTGAAAGTCTCTGATAAAAGCTTCATTCCTCAAATATACAGAGAACTGCATCAAATTTATAAAAATCAAGTTATTCCCCAATTGATAAATAGTCAAAAGATGTGAACAGGCAGTTTTCAGAAGAAATTAAAATTATCTATAATTACATAAAAATGTTCTGAATCACTCTTGATAAGAGAAATGCAAATTAAAACAACTCTGAAGCAGCACCATCTCACACTCATCGGGATTAACTAATATGGCAGAAGAGGAAAGTAACAGATTTTGGAGGGAATGTGGGAAAATTAGGACACTAATGTAGTATTGGCGGAATTGTGAACTAATCTAACCATCCTTTTGAGTAACTTAGAACTATGCCCCAAAGGCTCTAAAATTCTACATACCCTTTGACCCAGCAATAGCATTACTGGGTCTGCAACCCAAAGAGAACAAAGGAAAAGGGAAAAGACCTATCTGTACATAAATTTTTATAGTAGCTCTTTTTGTGGTGACAAAGAAGAAACTGAGGGAAAGTGGCTGAACTAGTTGTAGTGTAGAATTGTGAGAGAGTACTGTTGTACTATAACAAATGATGAGCAAGATAGTTTCAGAAAAACCTGGGAAGACTTTGATGCATTAATGCAAAATGAAATGATAAGAAGCAGGAGAACATTTTACATAACATAAACAATATTATATAATGAGCAACTGTGAATGGCTTAGCTATTCTGAGTAATATAATGATTCAAGACAAAGTCAAAGGATTCATGATAAAAGATATTATACACTTTCAAAGAAAAAAAGTGATAGAGTCTGAATGTAGAACAAAGGATAGTTTCTTTTTCTTTTTTGGGGGGAGGGGGTGATACAGGTCTGTGCTTTCTTTCAGAACATGGCTAATATAGAAGCATGTTTTGCAGGACTTTATCTGTATAACATATAATATTGCTTGCCTTCTCAAGAAGAGGGGAGAGTAGAACCCCAAAATTTTTTAAAAGAAATGTTAAATTTTTTTTACATGTAATTAAGAAAAAAATAAAGCAAGAGAGAGGGGGGAAATGTTCCTGTTCCCCAAGTTAAGAATTCCTTTGTTTGTTTGTTTTTGTTTTGTTTTGTTTTGTTTTTTTGGCTGAAGTAATTGGGTTAAATGACCTGCCCAAGGTCACACAGTTAGGATGTGTTAAGTAGACAGATTTGAACTCAGGTCCTCCTAACTTCAAGGCTAGTGCTCTATCCACTGCACCACCTAGCTGTCCCCAAGAACTCCTTTTTTTAAATTTTTTTTTATTTTATTACTTTTAGGGCCAAGGCTGTGAGGGTGGAGTGCCCTTCTAATATGCCAAAGTACCTCCTTCTCCAAGGTCACACAAGTTTGAAGAAGCAAAATCAGGGTTCAAATCCAGATAATCTTGGTTTGAGATGAGCCAATTTGGACCTTGGATAAGGAGAATACTTGCTACTGAAGTATTTCTGTGTTATCACTGTGCATTTTCCCTAATCTAATTAACCTGCTTGACCTTTATTTGAATGACTGAAACATACTGGATCCAGTGGCCTATGGATGGGGACTAGAGCTTATATATGACAAATGATGATTGACAAGTAGTCCTAGACGAAGACTCTGGATTATAACAATGGGAAGCAGCATGCTAGATCATTGACAGTCATCTTTCTCAAGTCTTGTTGCAAACAGGGATGGGGATAAGACCCTTATCAAAGAACTGGTAAGACACCTGTGACTTTATTATAAGCCATGGGAAGGCAAATTGAAAAATCAAAGGCGCCAACCAAAAAAGCACAGTCAAATGACCGTTTTTAATAACAATAATTCAGCCTGGTGGGAGCTGCCACCCCCAAGCCATAGGGCTCTTCCACAATCAATAAGAAGGCTGAACGGCAACCCAAAGTAACCTACCCTACCCCAATGGAGCTAATGGCGCTCTCTCTTTTTGAGTGCGTCTGCATGTCAGATACAGGAAGGAAAATCTATTTGGATACAACAGGCAATGTGGGGGTCTGAGCTGTCGGAAACTCAAGCGGCTGGAAATAAATGATCTCTAAGTGCCCTGGTGCGTGGGGGAGGAGGAGGAACACTGTGGCTGTGAGCCTCGTGAGCCCTATACTCCGTGCCTCTCTGCCTCCGCCAGTTTCCACTGCGCAATGCACAGCAATCCAGCACTGTAATAACGGGTATTTTGGCAGCTGACGCCCCTGTAATCGAACCGAGCCTGTCAGGGAAATTTGTAGCTATTTGCTTCATAGGGTTTCTTCATTCCACTCAGCAACTGTCAGCCTGCGCTCTATAGTTATTGATGATAGGTGCTAATCACGCTGCGGATTCTCAACATAAATCGACAGGCAGGGGAGAATCAAGTTTCTTCACACTGAGGTCACCCTTCCTCCCCTGCGTCTGGGGACAACAGAGAAACACAATCTCAATTCTCACTATTAATAAACCCCGGAGGAGTGTCGGGGTTAACATTTTAAACACAGCTTTCGTGTCTTAAACCCATCTAGAACGAGGCAGATAAAGTCACATACACATCGAGGTATTTATATCTCCCACACTGGGTGGTGGAGTGGGGGAAGAGAAACTTGAATCCCTTTCCAAGACTGTGAAGTCCAGTCTGATAAAAATAATAACTGACATTTATACAACACTCTCAAGTTTGCAAAGCTCTTGACATATGTTATCTCATTTAAGCTTCACAACAACCCTGTGAGGAGGGTTCTAAAGGAATTATTATTCCCATTTGACAGAAGAGGAAATTGAAACTAAGAGGAATAAAGAGATTGAATGATTCATCGTTCCCCAGCCGGTAAAGATTAGAGGCATATTTTGAACTCAAGTCTTCCTGACTCCATTTCTATTATTCTATCCATCATACCACACTAGTAGAACAGGCCTTGTTGGAGACTGCCCATAAAATAATATCTAATGTACAAGTGAAAATTTTGAAAAATCAATTAAATAATCAATAAGACTTCTCCTGAGAGCTCACTATTAGTCCAGCTCTGTTCTTAGTACTGTAATGGGCATAAGAAAAGGGGAAGGGACAGTCCCTGTCCTTAAGGACCTTACCATTTAATCTAGACAACAAGACTAAGGCAACATAATATAATAGAGCAGTGCACTGGACTTGTAGTGGGAGGTACTGGGTTGCACTCCTATTTCTATTACTTACTAGTGGTTTCTCATTGTTATAATCCAGGGTCTTTAGCTAGGACTACTTGTCAATCATCACTTGTCGCATATTAACTCTAGTCCCCATCCATAGGCTTATGACTTGACAAGTTACATAATTCTCCAGGCCTCAGTTTCCTCATCTGTAAAATGAGAAGGCTAAACTAGGCAACTCTTAAAGATCCTGCCCAGCCCTATTAACTGTGGCCCTGTATCAGGCAAACATGAAATAAGAGACTAAAATAAGACAAGATTATAGTGATGCATGTTGTACAGCCTCAAATATGATAGAAATTCAGGGAAGAGATGATCTTAGTTCCCTTCTAATTTATAATATTGTGAGTTTCTGTGACACAAATGCATACTCCAGGAATCAAGAAAGGTTTCCTAGAGAAAGCAGCCCTTGAAGGATGGAAGGATTTATGTAAATAACAAATCTCCCATTGATCACCTGGAATCATTGCACATTAAAAATTCAGTTATTTTCCTTTACATGGGAAGTAACATGATGTCACAGAAAATAGTATTAGAGGGGGAGTCAAATGATAGATATAATCTGGTGGTAGAAATAACAAGACTAAGCAACTGCTTACATTTGAGGAATAAGGGAAGGAAAGGGTAAATGGTTCTGATGTGAATCTGAATGACTAAAAGGATGATGATTTCTCCATTAGAAATACTGAAGTTAGAAAGAGAGAAAGCTTGGGGGAAGGGAAGGAAGGAGTTTGCCTTGGATTTGCTAAGTTTAAAGAGTCTTCAAAACATCCAATTGTAAATTCCCCAAAACAGGTACCGATGTAAAACCAAAGTTTAGGGAAGACAACTGGGGTTGTCATATAGATCTGGATATTATTTGTCTAGAAATGATAGTTGAACCCACAAAAGTTGATGAGACCATAAAGAGAAAGAACATATTTGCTCGCAGAGCTTGGGTTTGGTGCACTTAGAGAGTGCTGGCATTCCTGACCTATGCTCTATAAATGTAGATGAGAAGTAGTATAAAGTAAGAGAGGAGAGAGTTCAGAATAGATCCCTGAAGTATAACCATGCATAGTAAACCGGCTGCAGATGATGATCCAGCAAAGCAGAATGAAAATGAGCATTTTTTTTAAAATGGAGAATCAAGAAAAAGCAGTGTCAAGAAACTCAGCAGGGCTAGAGAATACACAAGGAAGGGAGCAGTCAATAGCATTAAAGTTTTCAGAGAAGGCAAGAATAAGAATCAAGAAGAATCCATTAGATTTGGCAAGTAAGAGATCACTGATGATCTTTTATTTTGTTTTTTAATTAATAGTATTATATTTTTCTAATTAAATGTAAAGATAATTTTCAGCATTCATTTTTGTAAGATTTTTGAATTCCTTTTTTTCTCTCTCTTTCCCTTCCCTCTCCCCTCCCCAAGACAGAAAGCAATCTGATATAGGTTACAGATGCAAATCATTTTAAACATATTTCTATATTGTGAAATAAAAATTAAAACAAAACAAAACAAAAAGGAAAAACCACAAGAAAGAAAAAGCTAACAAAAAAGATTACTGTTGATCTTAAGGAAAATGCTTTCAGTTGACCGATGAGATTTAAGACCATATTACAGAGAAGTGAGAAATGTGTGAAAAAACAAGAAGAAAGTAGAGGTAAGAGGCTGTAGTGTTGTAAAAGGGAGGGTAGCTATAGAACTAATAGCTGCAGATGAGGAGATGGTCTGGTGAAAATTTTCAAGGATAAGGAAAACTTGGGCATGTTTGTAGGGAACAAACAGGAAGGGAGACAATAGATAGAGAAAGAATGAAAATGAGATGGGGAGAGAGAAACGGGGGAAAAGAATTAGAGAGAGAGGGGGAGGAGGAAGCATAGGGAGGGAGATAAAGAAGGAGAAATAGAGGAAGAAAGAAGAAAGGGAAGAAGAAGAGAGGTAAAAAAGAGAGGAGCATGCGGGAAGTAAAGGAAGCAGGGAGGGAGAAGAGGGGTTATTGTGGGATCAAGATGCCAAGGAACCAAATCAATGGAAAGATCAGTAGAGGAGCTGATCTCAGAGAGGAGAAGCTGAAGTAAAAAGAAGAGAAGATAGAGGATGATGACGAGAGATTGTAAAATATAGAATTGATGAGAAAAAGGAAATATTGGCAAGTAGTTTTATTTTCTCCGGAGGGTTTGTGAAGCAAGGTTCTCTAATCAGAAGGAGAAGCAGAAGTGTTGTAGAAGGCTTAAGAAGGGTGGCAAATTTGGAATAGAATCTATGTGGCAAAACCTTTAGCCATATTCTACTTTCTGGAGCCAAGAAGTACAAATGTAACCCTTTTTCCACATGATAGGTACAGTCGATGAAGGATTGGGCCTGGAATCAGAAATTCCCAAATTCAGATTTTGTCTCAGACACTTACTAGCTATGTGATTTGGGATTTCATAGCTACAGGAAACTCCTAAATGAGGAAACTCCTTTCATTAATGCAGGTTGGCACATTTTCTGCAACTTAATAGTTTTAGAGAATTGTCTAAAATAGTGCTATCAAGCTCAAATGGAAACCTGACTGAGAAGACATACTGACTTAGAAAACATTAATATTAACATTAACTATGCTTTATCATAATTTTATTTATTTTTCTAAATATTTTACACTTACATTTTAATCTGGTTCAGGATGGAGGAAAGATGAAGAGAGTGCTATTTTTTGCATATATTGGGCATATAACTAGAGTATGTAACTGGGTACATAACTGGAGAACATAACAAACCTTAGGAGTATGTAACTGGGTGCTACAATAGATTAAAAAAGAGAATGTAAGAGGTATTCTCATGTGAGACCCAGATTTTGAAAGAAAACATTTTTAAAAGAATTCAGAAGGATAGATAGGATTCCGTGGCCTAACTTCTACAAAGGATGCTAGCCCCAGAAGAACAGAATACTATCAAAAATGGAATTCCTTAGAAACAAAGTATTTTGATGGGAAAAAAAAGTGGAGAGCTATTCAAACACATAGAAACAGGTCACAAAGAACTTAGCAGTTAGTATAGATTTAAAAAAAAAAGAATTGTACAAAGGATAGAGGCAAAGAAAAGAGGTTGAGGATGAACACAAAAAAGTATAATGGCCACATAAGACTAAAGACAGCTACATGGTACAGTGAGTTAGACCACCAGATCTGGAATCAGAAGGACCTGAGTTCAAATTTTATCTCAGACACATGACACACTAGCTGTGTGACACTGGGCAAAAGTGACTTGACCCTGGTTGCCTTTTAAAACAAAAAAAGAATACAGTCAGGACATTCAAACTCAGAACAAGAAGTTGATAATGATTTTTTTAAAATATAGGACTCGAAACTGATGATATTTTTGAGACTAGATAGTCTAATTCCCTCATTTTACTGAAATTGATACAGTTTAAGGGACTTTTTTAAGATTCTACATGCAAAAAGTAAATAAGCCAAAATTTGAACCCATATTGTCTGATTCTAAAATAATTTTTTCTATACAATCAAAATTTTTGCTGTAATTATTATGGAGGCAAGAGAAACATCAGAGAAGAGCTAGGTCTTCAATGGGTGGTAGATAGAATGATGATTACAGATAATGGAGAGAAGGCAGAATGACCAAATTCTCCTTTTGCTTCTCTAGAGTGATTTAGAAAGGTTACAAAAGGATGATTGACAAGACATAGAAACTCAAAGAAAATGTGTGACTAAAAAGAAATTGCATAGTTATCTTCAATAAAATTAGAACCAGACAAACTAGATCCCAAAATACTCAGAGAACCTGTGGATACAATTGCTAAGCCACTGTCAAAGATTTTTGAAAAAATTGGGGAGAGAGAGATAACCCACAGGAATATAGATGAACAAATGTCCTGAACTTCAAAAAAAAGAAGAGAATTAATTTTCAAGTAAGATTTCAATTATTGGCAAGAGTCTAGGAGGGATTGTTAAAAGAAAGATTTGGCAGTATCTAAAACTGAAAGCAGTGATCACAAGAAGTAACATGGGTTCATCAAGAACAGATTATGTCAACCTGACCTCATTTCCCTTTTTGGAACAGAATCAAGAAAACAGGGGAATGTCATAGACATATTATACCTGACTTTTAGCGAGGTATTTAATAAGGTCTCTCATGGTATTCTGGCAGATGAAATAAATAGATATAGAATGAGCAATTTGGAACTAGTTGAATGACAAGATGAAAAGAATAATAATTGCTGGATTGATATCAAGTGCAGATGAAGCTATACATAGCAATTTGAAACACACAAAAAGGGAAAGAAGGGCTTTGAAGACAAATGACTATTTTTCCAAACATCATCCTTGGTAAGAATAGCAGAACATCAAGACTGGCTTTGGACACATATTGAAACTAAGCTAAAAAGTCTTGAATGTGTCTCACATACACAGAATGCTAGCACTAAAAGATTTCTTCAAGATCATCACACTAGTGAGAATTCATTTCTCCAAGGTTAAAAGCATATTCCTAATAACACTCCTGGAATGTAGGAGTCCAAATATTCCTAGCCCAAGGAAAGAGAAATTAAATGACCTGCCCCAGTCTCCTAGCTAGTAAGTGTCAGAGCCAGAATTATCTTATCCAACCCTTTCATTTTATAGAGAGGGAAACTGAGGCCAAAAGAAGTTCAATGATTTGTCCAGTGTTCCATCACTACTAAATGGCAGAGGTAAGAGTTAAACCCAAGCCTTTTGATCCTAACTCAAGCACTCTTACCACTTTATTATTTGGCCTCCATGTTGCTTTAGGAGATTTAAAAACACAGCCTCTGCTCTTGAAAGGTTTAAATTATGTACAGACAAACTGGCCTGAAAGTAGGATCTTTTCCATTCCCTGGCCTGTACAATTCCTACCCATCAGAGAGATAGATAGCTAGTGACTCAATGGATAAAGTGTCGGGTCTGGAGTTCAAAGACCTGAGTTCAAATCAGGCAGTTGTCTGCTTCAGTGTCTTCAACTGTAAGTGGGGATAATAATAACACCTAAATCTCAGGATTATTTGTGAGGATGAAATGAGAGAGTATTTATAAAAGCATTTAGCACACTCTCTGTCACATAGTAGATGATAAATGCTTATTCCTAACTCTTGCCCTTTAAAGTCCATTTAAAGCTTCCTTCATGAAACCCTGCTTTTCTTTGCTGGTACCAGTCTTCATCCTTAAACTTCATGTGGCATTTTCTTTTGCATCTCTCTCCAATCTGCTTACCATGTCATAATGTTTTATTTTATATAATTTGTATTATTAATTTTATGTAATATGCATATAATATATATTTCATATAGTTATCTGAGTCAATTTCGCATGTATTCATTAGACTATAGACTCTGAGGATAGAGATTAATATCTTATGCAAGCATTGTATATCCTATAATGTTTATCATGTAGCCATATATAAAGTACACATTACCACACAATTTAATTTTTCTCTGATTGTTTTATATGTGGTAATTTTGTCATTATGACTGGGAAAACATTAGGTATCTAATGTATGCAGATCCAGTCTCCTTATTTTTACAGTTTGGCTCCCAGTCTTAGAATACATTCCCTCTTCTCCTCTGCCCCATAGAATCCTTTTTGTTGTTCAGTCATTTCAGTGGTGACCTACTCTTCATGATCGCTTTTGAGATTTTCTTGGCAACAATACTAGAATGGCTGGACATTTCCTTCTCCAGCTTATTTTATGGATAGAGAAACCAAGGCAAGCAGGATTTGTTCAGAGTCACAGATTTAGAAAGTATCTGAGGCCAGATTTGAACTTAGGAAAATGAGCTTTCCTGACTCCAGCCCTATTCACTACTTTTCTTCAAAGCTCATTTCAAGTGCCACAATCTTACTGAAGCCTTCCTAGAATCCCCTCAGCTGCTAGTTCATCCTTCCACCAAAATTGTATATTTATTTTTGTATAAACATATATGTTTATGGTCCTTCCCCCAGTAGAGTATAAGAGCCTTGAGGCTAGGAATTGATTCATTTCTGCTATTGTATCTTCATCATTCAGCTATGTATCTGATATGCTTGATAATGCGAGAGAGTAGAATTATGATTTAATTGCTAGTGGGACTTTCTAAGGGAGAAAACTTCTTTCACCATGCACAATGGCATCTTTTCTTCAATTTATAGCATTAGAGTTGCCAGGGACAAAGATAATATGTGTCAGATGTAGATTCTCTAATTGCTCCATGATGCCTCTCAGATAGTTGGCATTTAATAAATGTCTATTGATTATAAATCAGGACATGGAGAAAAATGCAAATTTTAAATAAGATGCAGTCCCTTCATAGTCTAGTGAGGAGCCTGGACACATACACATACATGAGCATTTTTGTTATTGTTATTCAGTTATGTCAGCTTCTTTGTGACTCCTTTTGGGGTTTTCTTGGAAGTTACTAGAGTGATTTGCCTTTTCCTTCTCCAGCTCATTTGAGAGATGAGGAAATTGAGGCAAAGAGGGTTAAGTGATTTGCTCAGGCAAGATTTGAATGCAGGAAGATATGTCTTTCTGACATCAGGAATGGTACTTTATTTCACTACTTAGCTGTAATGTAAGTATATATGTAAATATAGACTACCAGATTGCATATATTGGAAACTATGTTCATCTGCATTAGAAAAAGTAAAATACTATTGAGAAAAAAAGGAGCTGGTCTGCTCTTTTTGCGGTGGCTAAGAATTGGAAATCAAAGAGATGCCTGTCAATCAGAGAATGGCTAAACAAATTGTAGTATAAGATTGTAAAGCAACATTATTGTGCTATAAGAAATGATGAGCAAGATGATTTCGGAGAAGCCTGGAAAGACTTGCATGAACTGATACATAATGAAGTGAGCAGTACCAGAAGATTGTTCTTACACAATGATAGCAATTTTGTTCAATGAAGAATTGTGAATGACTTAGCTATTCTCAGCAATACAATGAAACAAGCAATCCCAAAGAACTAATGATGAAGCACACCATTTACCTCCCGAGAAAGATATTGATTGAATACAGACTGAAGACTTTTTTACTTTCTGGCTTTTTTTCAGTTTCATTTGAGTCATCTTGTACAAAATGACTAATATGAAAATGCTTTACATAATTGCACTTGTATAACCTATATCTGATTGCTTACCATCTCATGGAGGGATAAAGGAAGGAGGGAGAGATAGAATTTGGAACTCAAAACTTTAAATAATTTTTTTAATTGGAAAAAATAAATTAAACTGCTCAAAAAAGCTGGGTCTAAGGGTGTCTAACTGTTCCTTATGCATCACATAGAAATTCAATTAACTTCTATCTAAAGGATGGCATTTTATATGATGGCACAGACAGTAAATTGAGAGCCAGAGGACCTGATCCTAAATCCAGCTCTGCTAATGTGCTCTGTATCACCTTAAGCAAATTGCTCCTCTCTAAATCTCAGTTCTGTCAACTGTCAAATGCATAAGATTGCACTTGGCATTCCTTCAGGCCCCTTCTGGCTTGAATGCCAAAGCAGGAGATAAGGCACTTTCCCTGCCCACCCTTCACCCCATCGTTGTCTCCAGCCTGTCAATAGTTCTCCTTGAGGTACCTTCCATTATTGAAATAGAAGCTTCACTCCCAGATGAAGATTAATTATTGAACAACCCAGTGCTTGATAACATATTGATGGGTTTTTCCGGAGCTTCTATGTTTCTTCAGGCCACAGTGCCCACATATCCGTATTCTTAAAGTGCTGGAGGAAAGCATGAGGGAGGGTAGGGGTAGAGAGAGAATTAGAAGAAATTACCAATGTCTTCCCCAACCTTCACGAATCCTCCCTTTACTCACTAGCCAGCAGGCAGACTCAGAGACAAGACCATTCTAGTAGAGCCTTGATATTTTTCAAAAAGCTTTTCTAACCATCAAATCACTGAATCCCTCCAAATACTCCTGAGATATAACCAATCCAGGAATAGTGATGTCTGCTTTTATTGATGTGAAAACAAGTAGAGAAGCTAAGTTCATCATTCAATGAACTGGTCAACACATTTATTGAGTACCTATTTTATAAAAGACTCTCCTATGATCTGTGAAGGATACAAAGAAGTATAATAGCTAGCCCCTGCCTTCGAGGAATTTATGGTCTACATGTGGAGGTAAAGCATAAACAAAACAAATTATTAACTCAAACTTGAGAGTTAACTATGGAATAATAGGTAGCTAAATGATCATGGAGTCAGGAATTTCTTATTATGCTCAAATTTCTTATTTTGTCCTCGCAACCAGACTTTGTGATAGGACAGATTTTAGTGGTTATTTTCGTGAGAGGAGGAGGATGAGGAAAATGGAGGAGAAAAAGTGGATTGTGTTTTACTGAGCTCCATAAAGAGCTACTAAGAAAGTACATACACCTTTTCTTCTACAGGCAAACAGATAGAGGTTAAGTGGCTGCTAGTTAGTGTTTGAGCATAGATTTGAACTCAGATTTAACCTGGTACTATGCCCAATGCTCTATCTATTGTGCCACTTAGTTGCCTAAAAGATGTGCTTTCCCTGCATCTCTAAAATGAAAATTAAAAAAGAAATACCTCTTAACTCTTTTCTGACTTTCCTTCCTTTTACCATGGGACAAAAAAAAGTCTGCCTGTATGACCTTGGACATTTAACCTC
This sequence comes from Antechinus flavipes, assembly GCF_016432865.1. Classification (NCBI taxonomy): domain Eukaryota; kingdom Metazoa; phylum Chordata; class Mammalia; order Dasyuromorphia; family Dasyuridae; genus Antechinus; species Antechinus flavipes. The sequence continues at coordinate 535,848,696 of NC_067399.1, forward strand.
TCTGGGTCACTGACATCTCTGAATTTCTGTTTCCTCATCTGTAAAAATGAGAGAGCTGGACTAGATAACCTCAAAGTTTCTCTCTAACTCTAAATTTATGATCCTAGGAGTATAGGTATAAATCATAAAATCATGTTAGAGATGAAATATACCTCTGGGATCTTCTAATCCCTCTTTCTTGGTAATCCCATTCACTTACAAAGCTCCTTTCCATACAAATGATTCCCAGATCCATTGATCTAGTCTGAATTTTTCTTCCAAGTTCCAGAACTACACTTCTAATGACCCAAGGGACTTCTTTATCTGGATGCTTCACATTTTTCATATTAAAAATGCATTAATCATTTTCTCTCACTTCTCCAACCCCATTTCCATACCTTCCCTTTTTTTTGCCTTGAAGTCTCTATTTCAAGAGCAGTCAATAGTATCTTATGCCCACTAAATTGGCAAAGATGACAAATGTAGAAAAAGATGGAAACGGTCATTGTTGGAGAGATTGTCGTAATATAATCATACTAATATGCTGTTGCTAGAGTTATGAAATGGTCCATTCATTCTAGAAAACAATTTAAAATTATATGAAAAAAGTGACTAAACTATTCATGCCCTTTGGTTCAATGGTTCTGCTACTGAACATATAAGACATCAAAGACAGAAATATGCCAGAGATAGACAAAATATTCAGAACAGCACTTTTTGTGGTAGAAAAAAAGTGGGTACCCATTGATTGAAAAGTGGCTAATTGTGTTATATGAATACAGTAGAATATTATTGTGTTTTAAGAAATGATGAATAGGATAGAGAAATATGAAACTTCTTATTTGAACTGATTCAGAGTGAATAAGGAGGACCAAGAAATTAATATATAGCAAGATTACAATGTCAATGGAAGGAACCAATCAGAAAATATATATTATAAAATTATGGAGAATAAGAATGACTTAAAAGAAGAAATATAAGAAGACACTCTCAGTCTACCCCTTGCAGAGGTGAGAAGTCTAGATGTATTGCGCATTTCAAGAGTTTTTCAGTATATTAATCAATTATTCTCTTTTTTTTCTTTCTTTTCTTGTCTTTAAAAATGTTATTTGTAAAATTCAGTGACTCCATTGGAGGGAGAAGGTGAAAAGGAGAGATTCTTGGGGTGCAGAATGGTGATATAAATAGCAAAAATGATATCAATAAAAACTTATTTTAAAAAATTAACTTAGGATTTCTTTAATTTAATGGGGTGGAAGGAAATGGACCACTATGCACGTGACAGTTCTCCTACAAGGACTACTTTTTCTGTCTGGGTTTTCTATGCAGATAAATGCATGCTCTCCAGGGAGATAGTCCTAAGAGGACCAGGTCATGTAAGATAATTGGACCAGAAACAGTGGGCATGACTTAGAGAAGATATGTTCTTGACTTTGCTTCTTGCTCTGCTGTCTGTGAGCTGCTGAAGGGCCAAAGTATGCCATTTCTGCTTCTCAATATTCTTTCTTTCTGGTCTTGTCTTGCTTCCAGGAACACCAAAATTCATTAAGAACTTTTAATAGCAAAGAAAAACTTTCCATCCTCCCCTCCCAACCTTCAAGTAATACTTCCATTTCCAAGGGTGTCTTACCCTTGCTCCCAAGTCTCATTCCCTAGATTGGAGATATATGCCCTGAATGGCCACAGTGATTAAAGTCGGTGGAGTTTGGACTTGTTTAATTAAGATAGAATGTCATTAAGATTCTCATTCTCTGTTTACATTTCTTTTTTTTTTTTAATCTATGGTTCACTTCAAATTCTATTTGTTTTTGCATAGTTAAAAACCTATATAGTTAATCAGTCATGTATTGAAGCTAGTTTGAATACTAGGTGGAGTATTTTCAGTTATGAAAGAAGAATTAATCTGTTACAACAAACTAATTATATTTCTTTTTCTGAGCCAGTCTTAGTTGTCACATAGTATACGTCATATTTGTTCTTAGAAGAATGTAAGCCACTTGAAAACAAGTATCATGTTTTTTCTCTTTTTCTCTTTGTATCCCTACAACTCACCTCTGTGCCTTACACAAAATAGAGGCTTAAGGATTACTTTTTGAATGGGGAGAGGGGAAATTTGCCAGTGGCACCATCATTTTCCTTGCCTTCCATCCACATTAAAAACTTTTTTAATCCCCAAAGTCACCCAGTTAGCAAGTCCTGATGATTCTACCTCCATAATCACTTTCATTTGTTTCTTTATTTTCATTCCTATAGCTACCACCCTGTTCAGGTCATCATTACTAACCTGTTTCAGCAGCTTCTTTATAAGTCTCCCTACCTTAAATAGATAAGTAGACAGACAGAGAAAGAGGAAAAGAAAAAAAAAAGAATAGATAAGTTAAACAGATAGATGATAGGTTGATAAATAGATAATAGACAGGTAGTAAATGATAGATAAAAAGGCAGGTAGGTAGGTAGACACACATTTATATATATTTTATAATATATATGTATATATATTAAGCTTTTATTATGTGTCAGGAATTGTGCTAAACAAAAGGAAGATAAATATAAGTAAGCAAAATAGCCCCTTCCCTCAAGTAGCTTACATTCTAAAAGGGAAAGATAACCCAGAAGGGGAAGCTGGTAGGAAGAGAGGAATGGATGTCTGCATAAAGACAAGATGTAGAAATAATTAAGAAATGGCATGAAAGGGGAAAAAAAAACCAAACATCCTTTAGAGCTGAGACCTCAGCTGGAAAGAAGATAAGGAAATTGGCCAGATAGTAATGAGAAGCAGATAAGGATCCTTTGAAAAGCTTTGAAAAGCATGTTCTTAAAAATAAAATAAGATGGATAGATAGATAGATAGACAGAGAGACAGAGAGACAGGTAGTTAGGTAGATAAGTAGAGATAAAGCATGTTCTTACAGGAATTTTTTCCGACTAACAGCTAGTTCCCGGTTCTCAAATTCATGAACTCTTAAAGTCAGGATTACTTATAAGTTAAACCTCAAGACTGGAAATATCCATTCTGAAGATCTGGTCTTTGATCTTGTTCAGAGAAGCAAATAGAAAGGCAAAAGACAATCTGCCAAATTGGGAAGTTTAGTGACTTGAGTGTCAGGTTTGTCTAGGCAAGCACACTGTCATGTGCTTTCACCATAAGCGGCCTTTATTGCTAGGAGAAGAGGGAAAATAGTTCTCTCCTACTCCCTCTCCAGTCCCTTACTGCATGCATCCTGGTCTAGACATGTAAGGAAAATGGGACCCAAAGGACCTTCCTAATCTATTTCCCCTTTAATCTATCCCATATCCTACTTCCAGATTAACATTTTTAATACACAAGCCTGATCATGTCGTCAGAAACCTTTAATGGCTCCAGACTGACTGCCAAATATAGACAAAACTCCTTAACCCAGTTTTCAAAGACTTCTGCAATCTGGGCCCAATCTACCTTTATGTCTTACTGCCTGTCTTTGTACACATGATTCTCTATTCAAACTAGAGTAATAACCATTCCCCAAACATATCTTATAGGTCCCTAAGAGGGTTCTTTCATTTTAATTCTGAATCCAAGGATGTCAGAACTAAAAGGGAGGGTGTAGAGATTCTCTGATCTAACCTCCTCATTTTATAAGCTAGGGAAACTAAGGCTTAAAGTTGCTTGCTTAAGCTCATACATCTATTAAATGGTGAGGCTGAGATCTGAATCCAAGTTCCTTACTTTTAATGCTGTATTCTCCCAGTAGATGCTATTTCCCCCCCACATATTGTAGATGCTACAGTTCGCCCCTGAAAAGAGTGATTTCTTGAAGACTTAAGTCCTTTCTCCTTCCCACCTGCTCACACCTACCTTCCTTTAGGATTTAATCTAAGTGACCATCCCTTAGTGAAAATTCTGTGCTAGCATGGATGCCTGTGAGCTTGATTGTGAAGGGAAGCAAGGTTGTGTGACAAAAGGTCAGTCATCATTTGATGATGTTGCTCTCCCATCCTATCCCTGACACACATACAGCCTATTTCTAGTTTGGGAAATAGGGATAACCAACAGAATAGTTTATGCATGGATGTGTTTGCCTGATGACCTGTAGGCAATGGGGTCAAACATAGTCATAGGTAGCTCTCCCTGATGGATTTAGGAAAAGTCTTATTATCTACTTTTCATACTTTTAGGGGCTTCTGGGGGAGAAATAAATAAATATCAGTCCCAAATTGTAGTTTGTCAAGCTCTTTCCCCATCTATTTTTAAACCCAAGTCAAGCCGGAGGCTGAGAGTGTCTGTTCTCTGTTTCTGATTCATTTGCTCTTAACTCATAGAAGCATGAAAGAATGAGCTGATGACCAAGACAGCATTCGATGCCTCTACTTTGAACTCATTCTGCTGATGGCACCCCTGTCTGCTATTCTGCCCTGACAGACATCCCTGTTGAACAGAGAAGTATATGCAAGATTGGCTGGCCCGGGGCAAAATGGAGGGAGGAGGAGGCTACTTGTATCTTTGACAACTTCCCAACCCCTTTCAGGGACCCCCTCTGTCCACTGCTGGTGTTCCCTGTTCCCTTTCTGATGTACAAGATTCATCCTATATCTCATTCCTGGAAGACCTTTCTACTTTATAATAGCCAACTAATTTTCCCTAAAGTGTCTGATCATTAATTTACTTTAATTCAGCCAATGTTTATTAAGTATTCTATTAAACAATGGATAATTTGTGAACTCTTTCTCGCTTCCTCACCTCTGTGCTGGACTATTACAATAGCTTTCTTATTGGTCTCTTTGCTTCTAGGTTCTCTTACTTTTTATTCTATCTTTTAAATTAATATTCCTTAGGGACTGGTCTGACTAGGTCACCCCATCATTCAAAGATCTTAAAGGATTCCCTATTATTTTAAGGACAAAAATGCCACAAAATGGCTCTCCCCTATCTTTCTAATTTTTTTTACATTATTTCCTTTTTATAAGCTCTACATCACAACCAAACTGGCCTGTTAACTATTCTCTGAACTTGTCTTACTATCTTGTGTCTTACTGTATCTTCATAGATTGTCCACCATGCCTAGAATATATTTCCTTCCTCATTTCCACATCTTAGAAACCCCAACTTTCTTTAAAGGCTCAACTCAAATGCTAGGCTATCAAAGCTTTTATGTGATGATATGATGTTCATTCATTTTGTTGTTGTCTAACTCTTCCTGACCACATTTGGGGCTTTCTTGGCAAAGATATTAGAGTGGTTTGCCATTTTCCTCTTCAGATGAGAAAACCGAGGCAAACAATGGCTTGCCCAAAGTCACACAGCTAGTAAATATTGAGACCAGATCTGAACTCAGGCTATTCATTTAAAAACTATGAAGTCCATATAAATATGAATTGTTGTTAAAAGGAGATTTCAGAAGCAAAGAAATCAATCATTAATGATAGAATTCCCGGCACTGGTGGTATATCAATTAGTATATTAGCAATGTGTTGACCTATTTGAAGACTTGCTAGAGGGTTTAGTCGGAGGAAGATGTGTGTAAAGTACCCTAGTAGGTTTGAGAGGTTGTGCGTATGGATTAGGGGTTTTATTGGTATTTTGTTTGTTAGTGAATTAAGTTCTATGGCAGTTAGGATTCCTAATACAGATATGATTAGGGCTGAGAGTTTTGACCTTGAGCAAGGTCACCCTGCCAGATATCATCATGTAGACAGCCTATGTGCCTCAAAGCAGTCATGATAACAGAATCATAGAGTTTATAGATAAGTTAAAGGTCCAACCCCTTTATTTTACAGGTGAAAAAAACCTGAGTCCCAGATTGTCCAATTTGTGTATACTAATCATGTCAGAGGAAGAATCTTTGGGTCTCAGACTCCTTGCACTGTTGTGACCTGTTTCTTGGAGGCAGCATGGTACCATGGAAGAGACTATGAACTGGGAGCTCTCTTCATACTTATAAACAGAAACTTCAAGCAAGCAATTTTCCATCTCTGGTCTCAGTTTCTACTTCTATGAAAGTCAGATACAACTCAAAACAACTAAACAATAAGTTCAAGTCCTTTGTATTTTTTCTTGGCAAAGATATTGGACTGCTTTGCCATTTCCTTTTCCAGCTCATTTTACAAATGAGGAAATTGAGGTAAATAGAGTTAAATAACTTGCCCGGAGTTACACAACTAGTTAGTGTCTGAAGCTGAATTTGAAGTCAGGTCTTTTTGACTCTAGGCTCAATACCCTATCCACTGAGTTATTCAAATATACCTCAATTAGAATAAGTCATCTCTAAGATCTTTTCCAGCTCTAAATATTGTGTCCTTCCTAATGAAATCCCCAGTACCAAATGGGGGGTAAATGCTAGTCTTTTTTTTTTTTTTTTTGGTAGCTCTTCAAAGAACAGTGGGGGAAAGAGGAAGAAAATAAAAGGGAAAAAAACCATATTAGCCAGCTGATGCACATTTCCAAATGTCACATTATTCCAGGAATGTTATCCCTTTATCATCATCTTCACCCACCTCGCAGCTTGCCATCTTGAGGAGCAGCTGCTGGTGGAAGCATTGGGTTGAGGGGTGGAGGACAACGGGGAAAGAGGTGGCTAAGAGTTGATCATCTAGGAATGTAGCAAGCAATCACTTCCCACCTGTCCTTGGCAAGCCCAGAGTCCTCTTCAGCTGTAGTAGAAGCAACACATAATAACCAAAAGCCTCTGAGAAGCCCTTGAGGTACAGGAACTAGCTAGAAAGCAGTAGTCCCTGGGATCCATGAAAGCGGATGAAGTTGCATCCAGGTGCTCTTTCAACTGCTTCCACCTTTACTGGGGCCCCCACCCAGTTCTGTGGTCGTCTTCTCTGATTGTGCCTCCAGACTTGACCCCATTTCCTCCCAGCCCATATATTCCAAGCAGGAACATCCTGATCCTGGCTGGCTTACTCAATATCATTGGGGCATTAGGCAAGTCCCTTTCGCCTCTCCAGCCCTTATCCATCAAATAAACATAATAATACACATTACTCGGATGTGAAGCAGGGGAAATAACTCGAATTTGGAGTCAGAGGACCCAAGTTCAAGTCTTTACTCTGCCTCATGTGGCAAGTTGCTTCATCTCTAAATGTACCATTCCATGAAGCTTTCTGGGTCTCCATTCCTCATCTGCAAAATGAAGGAGTTGTATCTAGGATTACAAAGGTGTTGAAAGCATCAGATCAGTTAATGAACATGAAAGCACTCTGCAAACTATAAAGCATGTTGCAAAATATAAAGAGATTATTATTGATATTCAACTTTTCATATGTTGTTTATGCCTTGCCTCTGCTGCCAGAGGGGCAGCTAGCTGGAACAATGGATAGAGTCAGGAAAACTTAGCTTTCTAGTCGAAATCCTGCCTCAGACACTTCCTAGTTGTGTGACCCTGGACAAGTCACTTAATCCTGTCTGCCTCAGTTTCCTGATCTGTAAAATAAACTGGAGCAGGAAATGGCAAATTGCTCCAATATGTTCCACAGGAAAACCCCAGAGGCGGCCAAGGAGAGTTGGCTGATGACTGATCAACAACAAACTACAGCCGGATTCTAGTTCCTTGTGGGGGAGAAAGCAGGCCCTCGGCCCCTTTTGCTTCTCTCTCAGGTCTTAGCATGAGACTGAGCACAAGGGAGTGCTCCCATGATTGCACATCTATAAAATGAGGCTTGAACCAGATGATCTCCAAGGTCCTTTCCAGCACAAAATGTCCAGGATGCAATGAATTGAATTGAATTGCTATTCAGGGAGCCTAGAACTGGCGGAGGTCCCACTCGTTAACATCCAGGCTTCGGTGCATTGCCCACCCATTTACCTCCCCCTTTCCTGTCTCCTGGATGAGTTCTTCCCATGTACCTCGCCCCCTCCTCTCTGCAAAAAATTTTTAAAAAAAGATCAAAATGGGCCTGGAGGAGGCAGACGCTTTAGTGAACTGCAAATGAATTCAGAGCAGCCGAGAGCGGAGCCTGTTGTTTGTGATGTCTAACTTACTCTTTGTGTCAAATTGTGTACTGTGTATATCAATAGGCTGGCACGGGAACCGAGATCTATTACTTAGGGTTTAATCTGTTCTCCGCGCTAGCAAGGGGAGGGGGCAGGAAAGGGAGTAAAACTTTAATCACACACACAACTGGAGGTGTCAAGTCGCTCTTGGGTGTGTTAGGAAAATGATGTCGTATTATAGGCTTGGGAGACAGCTCAGAACAGGGCTGCTTGCTCTCCCGGGCCAGGAATCAGCACACCTACTCTATGCTTTTCAGGTAGAAGCAGTAATTTTGTCTCAGAAGAAAAAAACCCATGTGGAAGGAGGGGAGGAGGGGGTTTGGGGGAAAGAGGGAAAGAGGGGGTTTGGGAGAAGGAGGGGAGGAAGGGGCTTGGGGGAAGGGGCGAGAGCCGGCTTCTCCAGTAAGGAGGAAGGAAGAATGTGCCAAACAGAATGGAAATGACACTTCAGCTTTCGCATCACATCATTAGTGGGGATATTTTATCATGCAGTTTCACTGCCTACCTGCCTGCTCCCCCAGCCTGGCTGCTCCCCCTCCAAGCTGGGCTCCTCTTTCCCAATGAACCATAAATTACATGCTGACAGCTTTAATTTGTGCAAAGTATGCCTGGATGCTTCTGGCACAAGCAGCCGGCTGCTATAATAAGGTCAATATATATTCATTGTCGCCTTGCTTGATGTGCCAGATAACATACACACACACACACACACACACACACACACACACACACACACACACACACAGCAAAGGCAGAGACGGGCTGGGTTCTTTGGGCTACAAAGCGGGAGTCATCGGCAGCTGAGAACGGGGCAGCTCATCGGGGCAGCTCCACCAGTTGGCTCATCCTTTATGCATGGCAGGAGCGATGTTATGATTTAACTAATCATCATCAGTTATTCAGCCGGATGCTGCTGAGGGACTGTGCAACACTCCTGCTCCTCACCAGGGCTGGATAATTTATGCTCCCCAATCATTGAAGATGAGAGGACTTCCAAACACACACACACACACACACACACACACACATATATATTGAGAGAGAGCAAAGTTCTACTCAGCACTGACCGGTACAAAGTCCAAGGTCTCAAGAACCAAGAAACGCCTTAAGTTTCAGCAATTCCAAAAGAAAGCTTTTTTTTTAATTGCATCCCTAGTTGCCTTCATCAGCCTTCCAGAGGGCATAGCCATGGTCAGTACAAAGCAGTAATCGATTTGGAGTTGGAAGATCTGGACTCAAACCTCCCCGCTGACATCTGTTACCGGTGACCTTTGTCAAGCTATTTGATCTTCCAGGAACTCAGTTTTCCCATCTGTAAAAAAAATGGAGGAGGGAGCTGGGCTAGATTGCCTTTAAGGCCTAGATGATGTGATTCATGCTTGCCGTGTCAGAGATACAGAACGAGTACCATGACATTGAACCTAGGAGACGGGCAGGGCTGGGGCAGAGAAGGTGACTGTTTCATGATGAGCTTTTCTTTGTCTGCTGCACTGAGAGACCAGATACAGGTCACAGAATGTAGAGCGGAAAGGTACCTCAGAGATCATCTTGTTATTTTGTGGAGGCGGTGTTTGTGTTGAAAGTTCGTGCGATCACAGATTTAAATCTGGAAAGGACTTTGGAGGTCACATTCTGCTTTAGTTCAGTTGTTTAAGTAGCGTCTGATTTTTCATGACCCAATTTTTGGGCTTTCTTGGAAAAGGTCCTGAAGTGGTTTGACATTTCCTTCTCCAGATCATTTTACAGGTGGGGAAACTGAGAACAAAAGGGTGCTCACACAGCTAGTAAGTATCTGAGGCTGGATTTGAACTCAGAATTATGAGTTTTCCTGACTGCAGGCTTAACACTTTCTCCCCTGCATCACCTAACTACCCATGTAGTTACCTCACTTCGCAAGTAAAGAAACTGAGACCCAAAGAGCTGCTAGGTCTTAGGCAAGGTCACACAGGTAAAAAGGGTCAGCACTGGGATTCAAGCCTGGGCCCCGTGAGTCAAAATGCCGGGCTTTTTTTCATCATACCATACTGATACAGAAATTCTGGATTCGCTGGAGAAACAAATTCCCCATCATCCGTCAGGCTGTTAATTCCCATTAAGCATCATGCGAAGTGCAATGCAGAGAGTAGTGGGTCAGGGTACTGCCCTCATGGATCTTAAAGTCTGGCTGGGGAGATGAATGCCACAGGAAAGGTCATAAGTGAGAGCCGTGAATACTAAGTGCCACGACAGAAGTGTGGGAGCTAGTGGAAGGAGGGGTCATTTTGGGCAAGGGTGGCCAAGGAAGAACACATGAAGCTTGAGCCGGGTTTTTATGGGATACATAGACTCAGAGTGTTCTTGCAGAGGAGGAGGTTACTGGAAAAACATGAGGAGATCACTGGATTTAACTGAAAGTAGCCTATCTTGATGTTCTTCATCTGCACCTGTGAAATGAATCAATTGGACAAAATAACTTCCAAGGTCCCTTTCATCTTTAACTCTGTGAACCTCCAAATCTAATGATGCCTTTTTTAACCAGCAAATGCTCCTCTACCTTCTTATTCCTAAGGCAATGCTTGCTGAAGCTTTTCCTAGATAAGACATAAGGACGCCTCTTTCTGGACAAATTGTCAGAGAGGCAAAGACTATTTTTCTGTTTTCTCATTTTCCCTGTTAACTCCAAAAAATATCCCTTCCCTAACAGAACCCCACCAAGACCTGGCCTACCCGGATCCCCATCAAGATGTCTTTTGTCCTAGCTAGCTGTCATGCTTGGAAACTGAGCAGATAGATTAAGTCATATTAAGGTGTTCACTGAGGATAATAGCTTAATATGTTAACCCCTTGAAAAAAATTTGCATTTTTATAATGGCAGTTTTGGATTTCTGCCACAATTGATGACTTTTGTAGCATTTTAATATCAATTGTTTCCTTTCTTCTTCATAATCTTATAAGTGGGTAAGCAGAGTTCAGTATTATAGCTATTGTACAGATGTGGAAACTGAGGAAAATAAGCAGAATAAATAAGCAATAAATAAATAAGCTGAAGGCCTATTGTCAGACAACTAGTTTGGAATAGACCTAAGATTGGAAATATTCAAGAACTAGTTACTTCAGGACAAAAGAATGATTCTTTATATTAAACAATACTTTTCTAAAGATGGATTTCAGGCACCTTCAGGATTCTGGAGATGATTTTAACTTCTCCTCTATCATAGGGCATTCATAGGGAGAAGCAGTGTGGGGTGATGAATGGGAAGAGCCCCCTGTTTCACATCCGGCTTTCACCAGCACCAATAAATCACTTAGGATTATAGGGTTTATAACCTGAAGAGACTTTAGAGATTATTTAGTCAAATTCTTTAATTTTATGGAGGAGAAAATGAAGGACTAGACTGAAATTAAGTAACTTTTCTTTTTGGAGGCAATCAGAGTTAACTGATTTGCCCATCGTCACACAGCTAGCAAGTGTCTGAGGCTGCATTTGAATCCAGGTCCTTCAGGCTCCAGAGAAGATGCTCTATCCCCTGCACTACCTACTTGCCTCTCAGCTACTTCACATTAAGGCTCAATTAATGCAGTTCCTCTTGATTCCACATCCAATGTCTTTCCATTACCCATGCTGCCTTTCTGGTCTTCACCTGTAATATGGAAGTGAGAATAATTGTCCTAACTAATTCATAGGTTAGTTTTGAGGATCAAGTGGAAATTGCTTTGTAAACCTTAAAACATTCAAGAAAGAAAATCTGTATCCATAAATATCTGTATTTGTCTATATCCTTATTTATTTATGTCTATAAATAAAAACTATTTGTTATTTTTTGGACTCTGTGCCTAAAACTAACCCTAAGGTCTCAATCATGAGCTGTAACCTAGAACATTAAGATCATAAAATATTAGAACTGGAAGGAATTTTAGAGATCATCTAGGCCAACCTATTCATCTGACAGATTAGGAAACTGAGGCTAACATAAGGGAAGTGACTTACACATTCATATTGTAAAACTGAATAATTAAACAAGGTTTGTGATGACTGCTTTCTCCAGCTTTCTAATGCTCACTTTTTTCCTTGATATTGTCCCAGCAGGAATTAACTTTCCCAACTCTTTGGAAGCAATAGACAGGTGATCAGAGACTTTGATTGAAGGTCCTTATGCAGAGAATATGGGAAGTTAAATGATACAGAGCCAGTCCTGGAGTCAGGAAGATCAGAGTTCAAATTCAGCCTCAGATACTCACTAGATGACTTGCACAAGTCATTTAACCCCAACTGCCTCAGTTTCCTCTTCTATCAAATGAGCTAGAAAAGGAAATGGTAGACCCCTCTAGTGTATTTGTCAAGAAAACCTCAAGTATAATCACGAAGAGTCAGATATGACTGAACAACAAAAAATATTTTGATCTTGGCCCCAGGAGAGGTTGGAGGGATTAAGGGGAAGAGATAGTCCTGTTCTTAAGGACTTTCTGAAAAAGAAAATCCGTATTAAGACAACTATAAAGTATGCCCAGGACAAAGTTCCATATTTAACTTCTATAATATTTTCTGGGATTTACATGTGCAAAAATGTTTGAAGCAGCCCTTTTTGTAATGGCAAAAAACTGGAAACAGGATGGATGGCCATGAGTTGGACAATGATCATTCTTATGTTATATGAATGTAATGGAATATTATTGTACTATAAGAAATAATGAGCAGGCTGATTTCAGAAAAGTCTGGGAAGACTTACATGTATTGATGCTGAGTGAAGTGTGTAGAATTAGGAAAACATTGTATACAGTAGCAAAATTATGTAATGATCAATACATTTCAACCGTTGAGTGATTCAAGATAATTCCAATGGACTTGTGATAAAAAGTCATCTGCATCCAGAGAGAAAACTATGAAGACTGAATACAGAACAAAGCATAATATTTTCACCTTATTTTTGTTGTTGTTGTAGTTTGCTTGCTTGTATTTTTTTTCTTTCACCTTTTGATCTGATTTTTCTTGTGTAGTATAATGAATATGGAAATATGTTTAGAAGAATTGCACATGTTTAATCTATATGGATTGCTTGAACAAGAGAACTGTTCGGTTCTGCAAACATATATTGTATCTAGGATATACTGCAACATATCCAACATATAAAGGACTGCTTGCCATCTAGGGGAGGGGGTGGAGGGAGGGAGGGGAAAAAAATCGGAAAAGAAACGAGTGCAAGGGATAATGTTGTCAATATAAAGTAATCATTAAATAAAAAAAATAAAAAATAATTATTAAAAAATATATATATATGGATTGCTTGCTGTCTATGGGAGGGGTGGGAGAAGAGGAGAGAAAAATTTGGAACACAATATTTTGCAAGGATGAATGTTGAAAATTATCTTTGCATATATTTGATAAAATTAATAGCTATTAAAATGGTAAAAAAAAATAAAAAATCCATCCAATAAAAATATATTTTCTGAGATTAAAAAAAAAACATATTCCTCAAAGTAAAGAGGCCAGTCTATACTGAGACCCCAAAGTAAAGGGTCCCAGCCCACAATGTCACTTCAAAATAAAGGATTCCAATTCACATTGACTCAGCCAAAGTAAAGAGACCAATCTCCTCACTACTCCCCCTAAGGTCATTCTCATGCTAGATTTTGTGTTTTAGCTCATACTATTTCTTTACTTCTTGTGATCTTCTTTCCTCTCTTCCTCTCCATTTAAATCCATTCATCATTCAGAACCCAGCAAAATTCCTGCCTTCTCCAAGAAGCCTCTGATAATTCCTACCCTCACCAATTTCTTCCCTTCCTAACCAGTCCTGGCCCTTGTTAGCTACTCATTTAGGACACTTAATTACAATCATAAGAATGGAAATAAGAGTATTTGGCACATTACTTAATCTCGTTGGGTCTCAGTTGCCTTCACTTTAAAAATTGGGATAATTAAAAAGGAACTTGCCTGAAAATAGAGGATTATAAATGAAGTCATCTCCCGAAGTCCTGAAATCCAAAACAGTCAAGTGGAAAAGGCACCTGACAGTTAAAAGATCTAGATTTGAAATCTGATTCTAATATTTATTACCTTTATGACCCTGTCCAAGTCACTTAAATCCCGAAGGATTTCAGTTTCCTTCATGACTTTTGTACCTGTTGCCCCCTCTCCACTCCCATCCTCTGTCTGCTCACCTCCCAGGGTACAGAATCTTCCTATTTCCTCTATCAGCCACCCAGGTGGAAATCTAAGGACCCCAGCCATAGGCTAAATTCTCTCCATGTATCACAATTACCAAAACACCTGCACTAAGAGGTCTTGTGCCAAGCCATGAAACATGTTTCCAGTGCTCAATCGCCCTCGAAATTTTTAATCTCTTACCTGCAGAAATGATCAACAGCGTGGAGGGCGGAGGCTACATCTCTGAGTGGTCGATCAAACATGAAGGCTGCCAACTGTTAGGGATGTGGTACCTGGAAATTAACCGCCCACCGACTCTACCCTAGAACTAAGCGCTGCTCCCACCTGCTCTCCCAGGAGACCGCTATGACCTTGAGGATGCAAAAAGATGCTCCATAAAAACAAAGCCCTCTAACCACCTTACTATATATATTATATAGACTTATTATAGAATGCTTTCATTCATTCTGCAAACAGCTTTCTGCAGCTACTGTGCAGAACACTGTGCGAGGTGCTGGAGAAGAAGCAAAATTCAAAGGGGAAAAAACATGGTCCCTTCCTTCATACAGCTTATAATCTACTGGGTAAATATGGTGTATAAAGATAACTCTAATGTACAGTAGTATGTAATTAAAGTATTAAAGAGATACAAACCAAAGTCCTGGATGGGAGTTGGAGGTCAGTGGGGGAGATTTATTATTTACATGCCTCTGATCTTTTAAAATGTGTTATAAAGAGTAAGGGAGTGGGAGGAAGAGATTTCTACAGGTGAAAAGAAAATTTCAGTTTTAAGTATATGATCTTGGATCTTGGACATGGAAATGTGATTTGGAAGCAATGAGTAAATGTGAAAAATACAAATTCTACATGAATTATAGCCTCCATGGAGGCTAGTGGGAGAGTGGGGATAATTAAAAACTCACAAAAATAAAACTGTGTTACATAGTTCATTATACTGAATGATAAGTATTTTAAAGAGATACAAAACAAATTAAGTCTTGAGCTCTATACAGAGCCCACAAAGTTAAAATAAATGCAGGGCACTGTCTTTGGAATAAACCCTCCTCTATAAATTAACCCAGTCCTTTAAAGCTCAATTCTGTAAAGACTTCACTAACATCTGCCAGATCACCCTGAGATGCCCTTTTTGTGAACTTCATCATGTGGATGGGCCCTCCATCCTGGTCATAGTACACCCTGCTTCATCATCCTGGGAACATCATTCCATCTTCTTTCATAAATCTTACACAGAGGGTTTATCCAACCAGCTGCAGGCCTTGCTCTCTGCCTTTTAATAATTCATAAGTACCCACCAAACGCTTGGGTTGTTCATCTTTTATCCCTTGCTCATGCTATGTGACTAGCCCCCCATCTTTCCCAAGTGTGTGTCCTTAATGAAGTCATGTTCTATAGGACCCTAGCTAAGACAGGGCCCTGAGTTTTGCTATTTCTTATGTCTATAATCTCTATGGATCTGAGTTTCATTATCTGCAAAAAGAGAGAATTGGACAAATTTAATCCCACTTCTAGAATGTCATTATGACCTACTCACATCCAATATGAATGAATGAGTGAATGAAGGAATGACAGAATATTAAATAAAATGGGTCAAACACTGTGATAAACACTAAATTATGTATGCATGCATGTAAAAACACAGTCATCCCTGCCTTCAAGAAGCATAGATTCTAATAGAAACAACACATATTGACCCAAGATGGATATTTTGGTCTGGAAAGTTAATGGATAGAGCTAAAAGGGAATAGACTGAAATGTGCTAGTACCAATAGTGCTATTCCTGTTGCCATGGATCTTTCTTTGCCTCTGGGTCAATAATGATTGAGATTCTCCTGAGAGCGTGGTGTTTCATCATGTGTAGGTAGATAGCATCACTGAGAGGACACTGGTCATTTTTTAAAATAAGCTTTTCAGAGAAAGATCAAGTTTGAATCATAAGCCCTGAAGGAGTTCCCAAATACAATCCAGGATGATCTCATTCTACTCAGTTATGAACTTAGGCTATTGTCTGCCTGTAGCATCTCCCTAAGATATAGGTACTAATGAAATAACCCATTTAGCTATGTGTCAGAATTTGGTTAAAATATTCGTTTTTCAATCATTTTATTTTTACTGGGTAGCCATAGTTCTTCTTTAGGAAGTCCTAAGGTCCTTACTACAAGGTCTGCTATAAACTTACTAACTTTTAGCAGTCTAATGAAGCCTTTGGACTCCCCAGAATAATGTTTTTGAATACATAAAATACATAAGATTATGGGATTATAAGGGAATTCACTTACATTAAAATAGTTATTAAAACTTTTTTTTTAAACTCACATACCCCAGGTTCCAAAGCCCTGGCCTATAGTATTCAAGAGCATTCTATGATCAGCATATCATCTGCAAAAGAAGCATCTTTAGGATTTCACAAACTATAGAGAATTCCTCTTCCATTCATACTTTATATAGCATATCCTCATGATAGTGGCAAACACCATTGCCAGCATATATATTTCTGTTTATGCCTAACTTGATGCTGATACTCAGAGGATCATTAACAAAATATCTCTGTGCTTGCTTTTAGCAACACATTTTGTATGATTTCACAAGATAGATTTACTGTAGAAAAACTTTTAAGAAACATATATTCTACCAAGGCCAGTACTTTTTTTGCAATCAAAAAGAAAAAACACATCTTTGTCCTATAATCTCCATATTGTGTCAGTCTATCAATAAACATTTATTAAACACCTATTGGATGCCTGACAGTGTACAAAGCACTGGGAATTAAAAAAAAAAGACAGAAGACAATCCCCACTTTCAAGGAGTTCACACAGGCAGACAATGTGAAAATAGGCAAACAAAGATATATGCAGGAAAAGCTGGAGACAATCACCAGAAATAAGGGACTAACATTGCAAAGGATCAGGAAAGCCTTCATATAGAAAACAGAATGTTAGCTGAGACTTGAAAGAAGCCAGGGAAGCCAGGGGAGAAAGTTGAGGAGGGCATTGCAGGCTTGAGGGACATTTACTGAGAATGCCTGAAGTTGGGGGATAAGATGTCTTTTTTTACAAAGCCCAGTGTCATTGGATAACACAATAACAGTGGAGAGGAAAATGTCAGAAGACAGGAAAGGTAAGTCAGGTTATTGAGGGCTTTGAATGCCAAAGAAAGGATTTTAAATTTGAGCTTGGAGGTGACATGGAGCCACTTGTATAATCCTTTCAGTGCTTGAAAATGGACTCTAATGTAGAACAGTATCTCCAAAGGCTTGCCATTTATATTCTCTTATTTTTATCAAGGAGACTCTTACTAGGTCCATAGAATCTTCCTATTAGGATTTCATAGAGATGAAAAAGGAGGCATTGAGGTGACACAATTGCTGGTGTCAGAAAATCCTGAATTCAAATCCTACCTTAGACTACAGATTACAAGTTCTGGACAAGTCATTTAACATCTTTCACCTCAGTTTCCTCATCTGTAAAGTAGGGATAACAATAGCATTTATCTCACAAGACTGTTGCAAGGCTCTAGTTAGATAATTTGTGTAAAGCACATTGGAAACCTTAAAGCATACTACAAATGTTGTTTTTCAGTCTTCTGGCTGTTCAATCATGGCCCTGTGGACCACAACATGCCAAGTCCTTTTGTTCTCTTTCTCCCAAAGTCTGTCCAAAGTCATGTCCTTGCTGCTGTTCTTTTCTTGTTGCCTTCTATTTCCTAATGTCAGGGGCTTTTCCAATGGCTTCAGCTTCAGTATTTAACCTTCCAGGAAATAGCCAAAATTTAAATATTGACTGATTTGATCTCCTTGTTACCTAAGTGTCTCTCAAAAGTCTTCTCCAGCAGCACAATTTGAAAGCATCAATTCTGCAGCACTCAGTTTTCTTCATAGTCCAACACTGCTCCTGAAAAAAACCATAACAGTCCTTATTTATATTGTCCAGGACAACACTTGGATTGGTAGCCCACTGGGTTATTCTATAAGCACATCTATCTTGGACAGGAACTGCAAATAAACAATAAGTTGGGCCAGAATTGAATAAGAGGAGAATAGTAGCCTGGAACAGATGTGAGAAATCGTGCAACGTTTTCAATGATACAAAGCTGCTCCCTGACATCCAAGACTCTTTTTAAATGTTTGTAGTCTCTTTTGGTGATGCTTAATGGCTATGAACCAAGGAGCAATAACATCTTGAAAGAATCAAAATTGCAGGTGACTCACAGCTGTGGTGTGAGTATGTGTCATATTGTCAACAATGATTTACAAACAAGTATTATAAAATATATCATCAAAGGCACACTGGACTAGAAAAGGAGGTAGTTCTATCATGGAGCAAAAGGATTGGGCACCATATGGCCAATCCAAATGCTGAACTGGTGTCCATAAAATATCACACACACACACACACACACACACACACACACACACACACAAAGAAGATCTTTAGAATATTGAGAAAATTCTCTAGGAGGTATTTATGTAACAGCAAGGATAAAAATAACATGCAATGAAAAGGTAAGAGTGGATTGCACTCCATTAGTGCCTGAATACAAATAGGATCAGAGAAGAATGGTTTTAAAACTGGAATCATTTGGGTGTGGGAATCTTAAAGGTCATCTGGTCTAAAACCTCCGATTTTACAGCTGAAGAAACTGAAGCTCATAGAATTTAAATGACTTCTCAGTCACAAAGAAGTAGTAGAGCCAAGTCATTCAAACTCAATTCTTCTGGCTCCAAATTCATCATTTTTAATTCTCATGAGATCATGCAGTTCTTAAAGAATGACGTCTATACTATCAATGGTCTTTTCCACTCTAGGAAGGAATATCCTCCCTCTATGAGATCTCTTGAAAGTCATTCCTAAGTGTCTTTAAAATTGAGTTCTGATAGGGTTTTGCAGGAGTGAATGTTGAAGGCTACCTTTACATGTATTTTGAAAATAAAAAGCTATTATTTAAAAATTATGTTCTATTCAGCAATGATTTCTTCTGTATATATTTGGTAGGATCACTTGACAAATCCTTTTTCAATATTCTTAAGTGCCATTTCCACTTCTCTCTATATCACTTTTAGTAGTGGGGTTATTAGGTTCACAGTCTATGAGCTAGAAAGGACCTCAGAGATCATCTTTGGCAATCCCTTTATTTTACAGATTGTAATGGAACTCAGAGAGGTGAAGGATTTTGCTCAGGCTCACACAAGTAGCAAATCAGCAGAGTTGAGCTCCCAATTAATGTCTTCTCACTTCAAGGCAGTGTTTATTCAACAGTTCCACACTGTGTCCCTCTGATTAGTTTTGCTTACTCTAATTTGATCCTAGTGTTTTCCCAAAGGCTTCCCCTTCACTTCCATTTATTTGATATATTCCAGATTCCTTGAGTTTCTTTATGTTATTAGTTTTTTTCTTTGTTCTTCCTTTCTCACTTCTTTATTTTTCCCCTTCCTTTCTTCCTACCCCTTTTTCTTCCCATCCAAATAACAGTTCGCAGTCTTGCTTCCCCCTACTCATGATACCCCTACCACACTTTTGAATAACTTCATTTGTGACACCTTTTTCTAAAAAGTGTTCATTTATTTTGTCCTCCATATTTCTATGTCATTTTGACTATTCTGGTTCTATTTCCATTCATTGGTTATACTTGTAGAGATAGGGTTTCTAGTCAATAAATAAAGCTATCATTCTATTAGTTGCTCCTTCAGTTAACCTAGTGAGATGGACAGGGCAGGGTAAGACTGAGGGGTCTAAACTAACTAAAGGGGTCAAGCCCACTTATGTTCCGCTTAGAAGACAAAGATAAATCCTGTGACTAGTGTTAGCATCAAGATGATGTTAACTGGAACTCAGAAAGATGTATGTTATTTTTTTTTCATCTACTCTTTTTTTTTATTATAGCTTTTTATTTACAAGATATATGCATGGGTAATTTTTCAGCATTGACAATTGTCAAAGCTTTTGTTCCAATTTTTCCCCTCCCTCCCTCCACCCCCTCCCCCAGATGGCAGGTTGACCAATACATGTTAAATATGTTAAAGTATAAATTAAAAACAATATATGTATACATATCCATACAGTTATTTTGCTGTACAAAAGAATTGGACTCTGAAATAGTGTACAATTAACCTGTGAAGGAAATCAAAATGCAGGTGGACAAAAGCAGAGGGATTGGGAATTTTATGTAATGGTTCACAGTCATCTCCCAGAGTTCTTTCACTGGGTGTAGCTGGTTCGGTTCATTACTGCTCTATTGGAACTGGTTTGAATCATCTCATTGCTGAAGATGGCCAGGTCCATCAGAATTGATCATCATATAGTATTGTTGTTAAAGTATATAATGATCTCCTGGTCCTGCTCACTTCACTCAGCATCAGTTCATGTAAATCTCTCCAGGCCTTTCTGAAATCATCCTGCAGAACAATAATATTCCATAATATTCATATATCACAGTTTATTCAACCATTCTCCACCTGATGCACATCCACTCAGTTTCTAGTTTCTAGCCACTACAAACAGGGCTGCCACAAACGTTTTTGCACATGTGGGTCCCTTTCCCTCCTTTAAGATTTCTTTAGGATATAAGCCCAGTAGAAACACTGCTGTGTGAAAGGGTATGCACAGTATGATAACTTTTGAGCATAGTTCCAAATTACTCTCCAGAATGGCTGGATGTGTTCACAATTCCACCAACAATGTATCGGTGTCCCAATTTTCCCACATTCCCTCCAACATTCCGCATTATCTTTCCCTGTCATTCTAGCCAATCTGACAGGTATGTAGTGATATCTCAGAGTTGTCTTAATTTGCAAGAAAGATAGATTCTTGTCAGAGTTGCTGCCCTACTTTGTGAGTTATACAAGTTATACAAGCAGTTCATATTTCCTCCATCTATTGGTTTCTTTCAGAAAAGAGATCATTGTGAAATGAAGTAAGGCCATGTTCTGCATTGAGGTACAGAAGGGACAGAGGAACTAGTACCTATATGAAGTTTCCAATCTACCCCATCAGCAAGGAGTACACAACAGAAGCACATGGCAGACATAGACTTGTGCTTTCACATGGCCTTAAAGATTAGAAAATGGACAATATTCATGAATCCCAAATTTCTACATGGAGATTGGTGAATTTCAAATTCCTTCCACAGTTTAATTCTGGAATCTAGCCTACCAGTCAAAAAAGGAAGATTTCCTGTGCAGCACCAATTTTGAGAGGCCCCAAGTTCAAGAGCTTGGAGACTAAAACTTTTAGAGAGGGGTGATTTCCTGATGTAGCAAGATCCTTGGAAAAAGGAAAGATGAGTTCACACAGTTCCTGTATAGCATGCTGTTTAAAGAACCAAGCCCAAAATAAAAATACATAAAAATAAAGATCTAAGCCAAAGAATCATTCTATAGGCTCATTTTCCCCAGGTTTCTTTGTGTTATTTTGTAAAGCAATATTGTTCATAAGCTCACAAGATTCTTCTCTGTAATATTTTTTATAAATGAGCTCATTTGATGAACTGGTATTTCCCTAGACTACCATGTCTCTCCCCTTGTCAGGGAGATCAAGTGTTTGCTAACTCACTTTATGAGCTCTGTTGATCTCCTCCTAATAGATAATGTTTTACATCAATTAAACTTCTCTAAGAAATGATGATCATGAGTCAGTGACTTATCTCATGCATTTGTCGTTTTTTTAGTCAACTGCTCACTCTAAAAGATTGGACTGAAATGGTTGGAATTGCATGTAATATGTTCTTGTTATCTTTACCCTTTCTTCTAATTTGGTTTTGATTTCTGACCTTCTCTCTAATCAATCCATGCTTTGACTCATAGGGGAGGACAATATATTACATTAATGTGTGTACTAAGGACAATCATTCATTGAATATTCAATGATGAGGGATATTATTTTTATTCATCAAACTAAAGAAACTAAAATTAATTTATTTTTTAAAAATTAACAATTAGTTCATTACAATAGATTACAATAAATGAATTGTCCATCACTTCCCTGATCCCGTTGGCCAATCAGCAGCATCAGTGCCCCAACATGCATGCTATCAGGGAAGACAGGCTTTTTATACATTTCTACAACATCTATATTATGTAATTTGATGCCTTTTGCATAATATAACAATTCCTATTTTAAAATTAATAGAGTGTATCATGCGATTAAATTAAAATGAAATCCACTTTTTTGGAGAAGCAATAGGATGTAGCTAGGCACACCTGGAACACTACTGATTTGACTGCACAGACAGCTGATTGTGAAATGACTGCTGTCTAGGTAACCATCCATTTCCTATTAAGCTATGGTTAAGAGGCAGCACAGGGTAAGGGATATTGGGCGGGGCTTGA
This sequence comes from Antechinus flavipes, assembly GCF_016432865.1. Classification (NCBI taxonomy): domain Eukaryota; kingdom Metazoa; phylum Chordata; class Mammalia; order Dasyuromorphia; family Dasyuridae; genus Antechinus; species Antechinus flavipes. The sequence goes on from NC_067399.1 coordinate 535,871,115, forward strand.
AGTAGAGAACAACTGGATTCTGGCATATATGAGTCATTGGAATATAAACAATCCACTTCACCTTTCACAATTTCAAGCATCTCTTTAAAACTATAAATTCCAGGGGAGTTGTTGATCAGCCTTTGTGGAAGGAATTCCCCCACAAGGAAGGTTCTTACACTGATAAAAATCACAGCCCGAAAGAGAGTGAATTGTGTTTTTTGTGATATTATTCAGTGCTTGCCACATTTAGCATCTTCCAACTCTCTTCATAAATAAATTATTCATGATGTACAGACATCAGCCTTCTGAGTAATTTATAAGCCTTGGGCCTCTTTCATTTCTTAATCCTAAGACACAATCTCTTAACATTTTTCACCATCCTCCCCTGTGCCTATGTCTACAGGAATATCACCAAGTATCAAAGTACATGTTGACTCAATTTGGAAGAGTTTCTCAGATTATTCATAGGATTTTTCAATTTCTTCATCCTGTTAGGGCATCTGTTTGTTTATACTCATCTTGAGCATGGCAAGGTGAGATAACCATATGTCCTATGAAATTATGTTTCCTCTTGCCTTTGGGTATATAATGAAACCTACTCTACAAATGCCTCTTCAAAGAGGACCTATAAGTCATCCTTCTATTCAGTGTCAAGCTTGTTATATCTTCTGGTTTTATTTATAGTAAGAATATCAAGATAGATGTGGCTCATTTCCTCCAGCAGTATATCATCTCCTTGGTCATTCACATGTAGTTTTGTTTGTTGTTTAATTACTTAGTCATGTCAGACTCTTCATGACACTATGGACTCCAGCACTCCAGGCCCTTCTATTCTCCACTATCTTTCAAGAGGGTCCAAGTTCAGGGTCCCATCCTCTGTCATCCCCATTTCCTTCGGCCTTCAATCTTTCACAACATCAAGGTCTTTCCTAATGAGTCCCATCTTCTCATTATGTGGCCAAAGTAGTTAAGCTTCAGACTTATCAACGTTTAGAATATCAACAGTTAAATAATAAATCAAAAGTTAAATATCAAACAGTTAAAATAAATAGTTAAAAAAAGTTAAATTTTTATAAATATTCTAAAAGCTACAATTTTGGGAGCCTTCTCTCAGTCCCTTTTGCTACTCTGAAATCATCTCTGCAGAAGTTAAAAAAAAAAAAAAGTTCTCATGGGACTAAGGGCCATTTTGATCTTTTATCTGTGAACTGGTCACAATAACCAACAAATCCAACACCTAATTGCCAGACCACAAAGAGTGAGCTGTTTTGGACTTATCTAGGTTAGTCCTCATATAACATGCTTTCTGTTACCAGGACTATACTTTAAGCATTACAAGGTTGGTAGAATCTGTCAGGGAGTTGACATAGCCTGAAAAAACTCAGGGTCATCTTTGGCTCATGATGGAGCATTGAGGGGAGGAACTTGATTTGTGGGAACATTAATAGCACTTATTATTATAGGAGCCATAGAATAGAGTGTTTGATCATAAGCTATCTACATAAAACTCTGGGCCAAGGAACATGATTCCTTCTAGTGTGTTACCAACAATATCTATTAGAGGACTAGGGAATCAAAAAATTAAATAAATAAAAACTTGGGAATCAACTAATTTATTGATATTGTTTTTAACAACAGGATGACCAAAAAGAGGAAGTATATATAGTTTATTGTATGATATTTTGTTCCCCCCAATGTGTCCTATATGTCTTAGCCCAAACAGTACTACTAAAACACTGCTTGTATCATATCACCCTACCCAAGAATACATAGTGGTTCCTCATTGTTTATGTAATTATGTAATTAACTTCTCTGCCTGACTTTCAAAGCTACCGTACCATTCTTTTCTCCTTCCCAATACCCAACCTCTACTCTCGAGTTGGCTGGCCTCCTCAAAGCCCTTTTTGATCCAGTGACCTTTCTCCATCTTCTCCATTTATCCAAACCTCTGTCATTCAAGGAACAGCTGAATTTCTGTCACTTCTATGAAGCCCTCGTAGATTGGATCGGGCCACATCAATCTCATTCTCTAAGGATTTTCATTGACGTCTATAGCCCGTAACATGCAGCTAAGCATTTTATCAACAACAACAATGAATTTTATTATTCTGTTTCACTAAGGGAGTCTCTTTTCCCTTAATAGGCTGTATTATAGCTTATGAATTCTCTGATTAGACTAGTAGAGTTAATGACCAGGAGATCCTTAAATGGGCCTTCCTGAAAGTCCATTTTAGTATTTCATTTGACTTCTTCCTATCTTCTTCTCTTGGCTCATGGTGAAATAGGAAAATGAAACCATTTTATGGCAGTGTATTTCACACTTTAATAGAATCATACTTAAGTGTGAAGTCTTTCAAGAAATTTTTTTTCTATTCACAAATTTTCTGCCAATTAAATCTTTGTTTCTATTTTCTTCTGAGTAGTTTTGATTCTTGCCTTTTTTCTAATCAATAGTTTAACTGATTATTTATTGTTTCCACAGCAAATATCTCAGATTTATCTGTCCTTTGACACAGACTGCCATTTTAAAAAAATAATCTATTTCCTTCCCAATTATAACTGTTATGATATACTTTTTGAGCTCTTTAAAACATTTTTGAAGGAGATTTTAACTATACATTTTCATCCTAAGCACTTTCGAATCAAACATTTAAATGAAATGTGACTCTGACCTTAAGGAAAAAGCCCTGAACTTCAGAATGAGGAAAGACCTGGACTAAAATTCCAGGTTGGCCATTTCCTAGCTAGGTAATTTTGGGAAAGTTATTTTACCAACAGGAGTCTCCCTTTTTTCACCTATAAAATGGAATTAATAATTCTTACTCTACTTACCTTAGAGTGTTATTATAAGGAAAGTGATTAGAAAGTGTTTAAAGCATTCTGGAAACGGGAGTTACTTTGGCTATAGCTATCTTGACTCTTACTCCACTGTTTAGAAAAACTGAAAAAAGTCTTTATTTCTAATAATCTCTTTCCACTTCCCCAGGGAGGTGGGGGGGAGGGGGAGGAGGAGTAAGGTCCAAGACAATTGTTCCCAATTGTATATAATTTTAATTTGGCCTTGATCATCACTGAGTCATCTGAGTAGTTACAAGACAGCATGGCAAAATAGAGTGAAGGTATTGACATCTGGAAGTCCTAAAGATTTACCTCAGAGTAATAGATTATATTGTTATATATATTATTATCAGTGGTCTCAGATTAAAGATAGGGCAGCTAGTTGGTACCATATTGCATAGAGCACTAGATCTGGAATCAAGAAAACTCATCTTCCTGAGTTCAAATCTGGCCTCAGACACTTCCTGGATGTATGACCCTGAGCAAGTCATTTAACCCTGTTTGCCTCAGTTTCTTCATCTATAAAATGAGAAGGAAATACCAAAGCACTCTAATATCTTTGCCAAGAAAACCCCAAATGGGTCATGGAGAGTAAGACCCAACTGAACAGCAAAAATTATAGATGTGGAGTATGAAAGGTCATTAGAGATCATCTAGTTCAGCCCCTTCATCTTATAAATAAGAAATCTGAGACAGGAGAATTAAGTGCTTTATCCAAGGTCACAAGGTAGTAAATTTTGGAGTCTGGATTTGAATCCAGGTCTCCCGATTCCAGAGCTTATGCTCTTTCCACTATTTTATCTTGCCTTCCTGAGCAAGTCATTTAACCTCAGTTTCTTCATCTGTAAAGTAGGAATGATTATAATAACATCTGTCTCACGGGATTCTTGTGAGGATAAAGTAAGAAAATATCTGGAACATATTATTGCAAAGCTCCTCCCAGCTCTAACATCTGGATTTAAATCCTATCTCAAATGCTTGCTACCTGTGTGCTCTGGTAACAATTCATTTAAAGTCCTTAAGCTTCACTTTCTAAAACTGCAAATTAGGGCTGGGGAGGAGTTGGACCAGTGGCAACTCTAGATCATATCCACCTCTTCTGCCTTCAAATACGAAGAAAACTCGCATTCCTCCCACCCCTTTGCCCTAGTTTTCTTTTTGTTCCAGCAAAATATCCCCAGTTCCTTCCATTTCCAATTATGCAAAAATATAAATAACTGCTTTAAATACAACATGTGAAGCAATTGGTGGTGGGAATGGAGACAAGTTGCCGCTTAACAAGTATCCCAGGCTTAATCTAAGGAGAAGCATCTTTAATTGTCCCATTTCAGGCATCGGTCAGCCAGTGTGAAGGTTTGGGGTGAAAGAAAGGCTCGGACTTCTCCCTGATACCATAGCACATAAGTGATCTTCTCATTTGCTTATGTGGAACCAGTCCTGATCCCGGGATTATGAACTTTCCTGAAGAGCTCTCAGCTCCTGGCCTTTCTGCCCTTGGCAGGTAGGACCCTTTGGAGAGCAGCATTGAACAAAAGGTAGCTTTCCAGAACTGCTGGCCCATCTTTGCTCAGACAGTTCCTTTCAGGAGATACGAATCTGAAAAACTCAGCCTGGATCCGGGTGCTCTGAGATCATGTGTTTAAAAAGCAATAAGACTGAATTCTTCTCCATTTCCCCTTTGTGAAGCCGTGTATGATAAATGATAGGCAATTTCATGGCTGGGGCTTCAATTTCCGAAAATATTAGTGCTATTCCCTGAGCTCCACTTCCGAGATAAATTCTTTTTGGCAGTCTCCTCCATTGTCTCCTAATTCCCTGATTCTGAATACATTTGGAGACCCAGTATGAATTTCATCAGCTTCAGGGCCGACATCCACACCATCTGATCAGCGCAGGAAGGTCGACTGCCTGCTGTCTGCTTCACCTCCTGGTAGGTTTGATTTTTTTATCAAATTTGGAGGAACAGAAGATGGAGAACCAGGAATGATGGCAGCAATCTTCTAACATAACCCCCCTGTTTTGACAGAGGAAAGAATTGAGGTACAGAAAAAAAAAAGTGTTTTATCCAATATCAATTCAAGAAGTAATTATGGAGAATCTGCAGAACTACACTAGGAGTCCCAGAGACTGAAAATAATATAATGATTTCACCACCAAACTGAGCATCTACAAAGCAGCATTACTGCTACAGTTGGCATTGTCAGGTACGTGGAGAAACAAACATTTTCCTAGTTCCTGGTGGTGGAGCCAAGAGTGAATGCTATGAAGAGTTAGCTAAAACCATCAGGCAGAATATGGACAATAATGCAAGAGAAGATCAGAGGAGGGAAAAACAGTGTGGGCCAAGGTGGTCAGGGAAGGTTTCCTGAAGGGGATGCAATGGGCCCTACTGCCTGGTTAGCACTGCACAAGGGGCAGGAGGGATAGGAGATGTTGAATTTGGCTTTAAACACGTGCCATACAATCAAAGCTCTCAAAGAGCTTACAATTGGGGAGAAAAGACATGAAATAACTGAAGAATGCAAGGTAATGTAGAATCAAGAAGTAAGGTGCCTGGTATGTTTCCCCTGTGTTGGATTGCCTCCTGTTCAGGAGGAGAGGAAATGGGGAAGAAGGGGGAGGGAAGAGTGGACATGGGATTTTGTGGACGTGATTGTTGGGGACTGTCTTTGCATGCATTTTGAAGGGTTAAAAAACTATTATAAAAATATATTGAAAACTCTCTTTACATGTCTTTGGAAACATGAAATACTATTGAAAATGTTAAAAAATAAAATAAAATTCACACCACACCACACACACACACACACACACACACACACACACACACACACAACTAATGTGCATGTTGTAAACCAGTGGTGTTGAACTCAAATAGAAAGGGGGCCACTGAACCATCCATAGGGATCCTTGCAGGCTGCATGAATTAGAAAAACCAGGCATATTTACATATTCCTCTTTTATCAATATATCAACAAATTAAAGTCAGATAGGAACTATATTTTAATCTGATTTAGCCACACTAGAGAATGTTGTGGACCACAGATGGCCAGAAGGCCATTGGTTGACATCTCTGGTAGGGAACAGTAGCCAGTGGGGCAGTTGGGAAGGGAAGGAAGCAGAGTTGACTACAATTAGTAGGAAGGCTTCACGGAGAAGGTGTTACTTGTATATCCTTGAGGGATAGGTGGGATTAGGATAGGCAGAGAAGATTATTCCTTTTGATAACTCAGCTTGTAGAATGGGGAAGTAGAACACCTGATTCAATAGAGAGCCTTAGGTCACTGACTCAATTCTTGACTCAAGAAGTTTAAGTCTTTTGAAAAGACAGTGTGGTGCACTAGAAACAGCAATGGGTAAGGATACATAATAATAGACTCCAAAGCCTTATTCTTCTATTTATTACCTGTGTGACTGTGGATTAGTCATTTCAGTTTTTTAAGACTCACTTCCCTGTTCTGTAAAATGAGAGTACTAGTCATTTCTAAGGTCCCTTCCAACTCTAAACTTAGGTTCCTATGAATAGATAATTGGTTATTCAGGCAACAAGCATTTAATAAGTGCCTACTATTTGGCAAGCACTTTGCTAAGTACTGAGAATATACAAAAAAAGACCAAAAAACAACTAATTATATAAGAAATAGAGCAGATGAAGATAGAAAGGCAAATACAGGATGTTCCAAAAGTCTTAGTTGTAGTTTAAAGTCATTACATCAGCTTAAAACTGCAATAAGACATTTGGAATATTCTGTATAATAATAACTCTTGCTTCTGTTTATTAACACAAAACCAATCTTTTCCTACAATCATGAAAAGGACATTTGGCCAACCACAAAAAAGGCCAGAATTTAGTACAAGGTGGGTCTGACAGTCTCTGCCAATTTCTTTCAGTGTGAAATGCTGCTCTCAATCCCTTGGCCATAAATGTAGACCTACAAATGTTTTCATATGCTCTCAAATCTCCAGGTATCGGTCAATAAACATTTATAAAGTATGTACTATGTTTCAGGCAAACAACGAAAGGCAAAAATAGTGCCTGCTCTCAAGGAACTTTTATTCTGAAGGAAGCAGGGGGAAAATATGGAAAGGCATAAATTTTTCCTGTCCCCTAAAAGTCACTTTCCAAGGCAGGATAAGAACTGAGTAGGAACTGACAGCTTCTCAGGTTCTAGCATGGAAGCAAAGGGCCTGAGGTACACTGGGGGAAAAAAAAAAAGAACAATAAATTTGGAATCAGAAAACTTTAATTTCCTACTATTTTCTATGTGACCTTGGCAAGTCACTACTGAGGCTCTCAAGCTCCTCATCTGTAAAACAAGGGGGTTGGATGAGAGGTGCCAAACACTTAGCTTACAACATTTCCAAGTGCAGCCAATTATATTATAACTGGAAAATATTTAACAAAATGAATAAAAATACAATAGAACCTAGATAATGTTAATATGTAATTTTCTAAGTCAATATGTTACACAGCTATGTGGCACAATGGATAGAGCTTCTGGCCTGGAATCAAGAAGACTAGAGTTTAAATGCAACTGCAGCAGACATTTGCTAATTGTAGGAACCTGAGTAAGTCACTTTACCTAGTTTGCCTCAGTTTCCTCATCTATAAAATGAACCAGAGAAGAAAAAAGCAAACCATTCTGCCAAAAAAAAAAAAAACTGACGTAATAGAATCAGAGCAAAAAAACAGTCAATATGTGGTTATAAGGAATACTTATATATGCTTAATGACCCATCTTTCTTTTTCTTCTTTTTTTTGCAATTCTTCTTAATATATTTCCACATCTTGCACTAGAAACATCAAATCAACAGGGGAAAAAATTAATAAGGAAAAAACAAGTAAATCAAAAACAAATATAAGATGAAAATACTTTGTTGTGATCCACACTCAGCTGCCACAGTCCTCTGTCTGGATGTGGGTGGCTCTCTCCATCATAAGATCATGGGAACTGGCCTGAATCATCTCACTGTTGAAAAGAGTCATGTCCATCACAATTGATCATCACATAATCTTGTTGTTGGTGTTGTTATGTATCATGATCTCCTGGTCCTGCTCAGTTCACTTAGCATCAGTTCATGTAAGTCTCTCCAGGTCTCTCTGAAATCCTCCTGCTGGTCATTTCTTAAAGAACAATAATATTCCATAACATTTATCTACCATAATTTCAGTTGTTCCCAAAATGATGGAATCCCTTTAGTTTCTACTTTCTTGACACCACAAAAAAGCTGCTATGAATATTTTTGCACATGTGGATCCTTTTCCCCTCCTTTAAGATCTTTTTGGGATACAATGACACTGTTATCACACTGCTGGATCAAAGGGTATGCACAGTTTGATAGCCCTTTTTAGCTTAGTTCCACATTGCTCTCCAGAATGCTTGAATCAGTTCACAACTCCACCAACAATGTATTAGTGTGACCCTCCTTTCTAATTGACTTTCATACCATTGGACTAGATGGACTGGATCCAAATCTATGAACCTGATTAAAGAAGAAAAAGCAAAAGGATGAGTGTGAGGTGATCTATCCCGCCTCCCCTACAAAGATCTCAGCCACAGACAAGCCTGGACTGGAGTAAACTGGAGTCAATCAAATAATTGGCAAACATTTATTAAGTGCCTACTATGTGCTAGGCACTAGGGATTCAAAAACAAAAAAGAAACAACCCCTGACTCTCAAGGAGCTTATATTTTATATAGGAATATTGTTATTATTCAGTCATTTTTCAGTTATATCCAATTCTTTGTTATTTCATGTGGGAGTTTCTTGGCAAAGACATTGGAATAGTTTGCCATTTACTTCTCCAGCTCATCTGACAGATGAGGAAACTGAGGCAAATGGGGTTAAGTAACTTGTCTAGGATAATGCAACTAGTAAGTGTCTGAAGGTACATTTGAATTCAGGAAAAGAAATCTTTCTGATTGCAAGCCTTGGGCTCTAAATACTGCATCACTTAGTGCCCCCATGATCACACATAAATATATGCAAAATAAATTCAAAATAATTTGTACCAGTGAAGTCCTAGCAGCTAAAGGAAGAGCACTGGTTAGGATGAGAAGGGAGACCGAAAAGAGAATCAGGAAAAGGGGTTCCCTTGAAATGACTCCCATTTTCTCAGTAAGGTAAGTGGCAAAGTTTTCAGCTGGGAGAGGAGGGGTAGGTTTTGGGGAAAAGATAGATGTGAGCCATTTATACAAAGAAGAGGTTTGGAACAGCTTCCTGTGCGATGGGTTCAGTATAGGGACTTCCCTGCATGGGAATTTCCTTCCCCAATTCGAATCATAACAACCAACCATGGTTTAGTACAAAAGTATCAGGTTGTTGCCTGAAACATGACTTGCCCAAATCACACAGTCTACAAATGTGTCAAAGTCGGGATTTGCATCTTGTTACAGTCTATCCACTTTATGTAGCTGCCTCTCTTACTGGTTTACCGGGGAAACAAATATATTAAATAAAATGGAAAAAAGAAGTCATTTTAAGCTATCTCACTTTAGAATAGAGGTGGGCCTGGGTTTTTAAAGGCCATTCCAATGAGATGTCTTCTTTGGCAGAAGTAGCCAAGCTGAAAAAGTATGGACCCAGTGATGGATGGTGTCTTGTCATCTGAAAGCTGGCCACCAAGTAATGAATATTTTGGCTAGAGTAACTCATGAAATCATCCACTAAGGTTGGGAAGGGTTGCAATTTGCATGTATTAAGGGAGAACCAATTTGATGACATCACGGATCTTTTCTGAAATGCTGAAGAAAGGGAAAATGCTACACCATCAACTCTGATCTCTTGCACTCCCTTATCCATCACTTCTGCTATAACCAGACTGGTCTTCTCCTTGGCTTGCCATGGTCACTTGCTAACAAGGTCCTCCCACCTGAAAGGCCTTCCCCTTTTCCTTTCTTCCTATCTGAATCGTGCCCATCCCTCATTATCTAGTCCCACACCAGCTCTTTCCATGATGAAATCCTGTCTGATGGTTCAGCTAACTTGGAAACTTCCTGTCTTTTCGCTAAATCCCCATGGAGCTCAAAGTACAAATCTCTCCTTCTAGAACTTAATTGTGTAACAAGCTTGTTTCTCATAGGTATGTCTTCTGGTGGTCCCATCATTTCAGTTACGTCCAACTCTCTGTGACCCTATTTTGGGGTTTTCTTGGAAAAAACATTGGAGCTGTTTGCCATTTCCTTCTTCACATCATTTTATAGATGAGAAAACTGAGGCTTAAGTTACTTGCTCAAAGTCATTGTTGGTATACTAATAAGCATTCAATTCTACCTAAACTGTTTTACAGCCTTTCGCTCTTGCCCCCTCTTCATATCACCTTTCATACAGATGAAGAACTGGGGCAAACAGGATTAAGTAACTTGCCCAGTCATCCAGCTAGTAAGGCTCTAAACCCAGACATGAACTCAGAAGATGAGTCTTCCTGATTCCCAGCCCGGTGCTCTATCCACTACACCACCAGGCAGCCCCATAAATCTGGAGTCTGCCACAAAACTGTAACCTCCCTAAGAACAGAGGTTACGTCCTCTGCTTTTCTTTTCCACCACATGAGACTAGATACCTTAATAATCAACAACATTTATGCAATAAACACTTGCAAAAAACTCTCCTCACAACAAATAAGGGAAGGAGGTACTGCTATTGCCCCAATTTCATAGTTAAGGAAATGAAGACTTGGAAAGTTTAAGCCAAAGTCCCTCAGTACCTATGGTACAACTGAATCCTGCTCACCAGGAGGACCAGCCAGCTCCATGACTAGGGCACAAACCTATCTGCAGTCAAAAAGACCAGGGCTTGATTCCCACATCACATATTTGCTAGCAGTATGACACCGACAAGATAACGCCTGAACTCCAGTCTCTCCAATCTAAAATGGGAGTAGACTTGCCAGTCTCTAAGGTTTCTTCTGGTATTCTATGCACTATGGCAAGCTGCCTCTCCCAAAAAAAAGGGGCTTAGTAAGGCTTTTGTTTTTTCTTTTAATAAAATGAATTAGAATGAACTTTTCCTGAAGAATTAGGAAGTCATATAAGGGTAAAACAAATGTCAGCCAAGATATGAGGCTAATAGAAAAGAGAACTCTGAAAAGCCAAAAAAAATTTTCCCTAGAGATTGTTTTAATTTTTTTGTCTATACAGAACTGATGGATTGGGCTCATTTGAACAAATGTTGATGACAGAGCTGGCTCTCAGTTAAAAAAAAAAAAAAAAAAGTGGTGTCATTGACCAAAATTTATCTTCAGTGAATACACATATATTCTTAGGAACACAGGATAACAGCTTTATACTGGAAGGGATTTCAATAATTTTTTATTTTCCTCATTTAAAAGATGAGGAATGGGCAGCTAGAAGGGGCAGCAACCCTGAATCAGGAGGACCTGAGTTCAAATCTGGCCTCTTCCTAGATGTGTGGCCCTGGACAAGTCATTTAACCCCAAGTGACTCAGCAAAAATAAAAATAAAAGATAAGGAAACTGAGACCCAGAAAAATTGCTTGATTTTCCCCAAAGTACTATATGATTCCAAAGCTAGTCCTCTATTCACTACATTTTGATGCCTTTATTCAGAGCTCTTCTGTTCCCTATCTCCCACCCACCTCCTATAGAGCACTCAGTGACCTCAAGATGCTTCTCTGACTGCCCAGGACATATATAGGCTGGCCTGCCCTATACAGTGCTCCCTTCCCTATCCACTCCCAATCATCCTCAGCCTGCTTTCAAATACTGAGGTATCAATGATTGATAACTTAAAAGTTTGTCATTCCAAAGCCTGTTACCAAGTTCTATCCATTCCAACTCCACAGTAACTTTTGCTTTGGTCCCTTTCTCTCTATTCCTATGGTTGTTGTTCATCATTTTCATTTGGTTTGAAGGAAACATATTTTCTCATTTCTTCTTTGCCACTAAGTTTGATCACTATAATAACAAGATATTCAGTTGTCTTTGTTCTTTTCATTTACATTCTTACAATTATTGGTTATACTGTTTTTTTCTAATTCTATTTACTTTACTTCCCATGACTCCATATGTTTCCAAATGCTTTTCCAAAGTCTTAATATTTATAATTTTTATGCATTCATTGCACTGATGATGGAACAGTTTGTTTAGCCATTCCCCAATGCATGGGCACCCAATTCATTTCTAGATCTTCTTAATACCAAAATAATAATACTGCTAATACATAGACATCATTTCTTATGTCTATATTATATCCAGGTTATCACACCTTATTTAGCTATTTCCCAAAAGATGGGCATCTACACTTTTTCCAACTCTTGGTGATATAGAAAAATCCACTACAAACATTTCAGTTTATCATAGGATCTTTCTATTTTTGACCTTGTTGGTGTGCTATATTTATTGAATCTTAAATAAACACAGACCAATGCTTTAAGTTAAAGGAATGAATTGCAAATGGAAGAATTTTCATTATGGTCAGATTGGGAAATAATGTTGCAAGAAGAATGTGTCTTCTTGGAATTACCCAAATAATAATCACACATAGAAAATGACTTGTAAGGTCATACCAGTGAGGGCAGATTTTTATTATCTCCCACCATTACCTTCCTCATGGACGTCAACAAAGGCACACGTGATGGGCAGAACTATTCAGTCTTCTTACTCTCTGAGCTTAAAGGTTTTTCCATTCCCTGGATTCTTGATAAAGGATATTAATATACCTTAGAAACTTTATGGTGGGTTGTCTCCTGGGAGAGAACATAGCCCAAAAAATCCAGCTGGATGTCACATCCGTAGTGAATAGGGGACCAGACACTCACCAGGCTATCCCTGAGCCTCTTGAGAAGAAAAATCCCTGGGAGCAGCATGAAATTTCCCGACTAGACGGGATGGCAACACAAGCTCTTGTTTACTTTAAGAGAGGGAAGGACTGGGGGAACATCTGCTCCAAGAAGCCACTTGAAAGATAATCAGGCAATGATGTTGGTGAAACAGCTGTTCATCAGGCAGAGAAGTAGCACGCTTGGGAGCCAGAGGGAGGAGCAAGAGGAGGAGAGGAGCAAGACAGAAGCAAAACTGGAAGGAACCCTAGAATGCCTTTTTTTTCCCCTGCCAGCTTCCCCCAGCAGAGCCAGGGCACTGGAGGGGAACCCTCTTTCCTGGAGCAGACTGAAATAGACTCCCATTCTCTCAGGTCTTGGCTTTATCATCATAACTCCAAGAAGGCAATAGGGAAATTTGAGTTTTTTCTACCCTTCCTTTTAACAACCAACCAGCATATTCTGGTGTGACCTGAGATTCACTGAAAGGCACAAATTGTCTCCTCCAAGTGTTTCCCCACTACTTTACTACAATTCCTGAAATTCTATCATTAGGGTTACTCTTCAGAGCCAAATTAAGGACCTGACAAAAATATTAATACATTCCCTAAGATGAGTAACCCATTAAGTTATTAATAACTCTTAATAGCTTAGTGGGAATTAATTAATCATATTAATCAAATCAAATTATGCCAGTCACATATCAAAGATTTCCTGATAGATTAGCAGTAAAAGACAAAGAAGTTTTGATGGAATTAAAAGGAAGAAGGGAAAGTCTGGAGGAAAGTTTGGGGCCAGGAGTAAATAAGCCTGGGTATTACACCAGAATTATGGCAATCCAGGCATCTGAGAACTCTCATGATCCTATAGCATCAAATTTAGAACTGGCAGGGATCTCAAAAGCCAGCTAGTCCTACACTTTTATTTTACAGATGAGGACATTAAGGCTCAAGGTAGGTGCTTTTCCCAAAATTACACAAATAGGAAGTATCCAGAGGTCAGGTATTGTGACTCCAAATGCACAGCTCTTTCCACAACACCGCGCTGCAGAGGGAATTGCAGGATTATGGGAATTTACTTCATTAACTTGATTCTTTTGCCTTGCCATTCAATAGGCAGCTAGGTGGCGCCATAGTGCACAGAGGACTGGGCTTGGAATGAGACTTCATCTTCATGAGTTCAAATGTGACCTCGGGTATTTACTAACTGCATTACCAAGGCAAGCACTAAACCCTGTTAAAATGAGGTAGGGAAGGAAATGGCAAACCATTAAAATATCTGCCAAGAAACATGAAATGGGGTCACAAAGATTCAGCTACAACAACAATAAAAATTCAATATTATTTGCTTCTCATCTAATTCTATATATTTTATTTTATGCATTTAAAAATATTCCTAGAAAAGGTCCAGAGATTATAACAGATCACTAAAACCAAAAAGAGTAAAAAAACTCCTGCAATAAAGATAGTGGATAAAGAGCTTGCCTTGGTAAGAAATGATCAGCAGGATGAATACAGAGAGGCTTGGAGAGACTTACATGAACTGATGCTGAGTGAAATGAGCAGAACCAGGAGATCATTATACACTTCAACAACGATACTGTATGAGGATGTATTCTGATGGAAGTGGATTTTTTCAACAACGAGAAGATCTAACTCAGTTTCAATTGATCAATGATGGACAGAAGCAGCTACACCCAAAGAAAGAACACTGGGAAATGAATATGAACTATCTGCATTTTTGTTTTTCTTCCCAGGTTATTTTTACCTTCTGAATCCAATTCTTCCTGTGCAACAAGAGAACTATTCGGTTCTGCAAACATATATTGTATCTAGGATATACTACAATATATTTAACATGTATAGGACTGCTTATCAGCTGGGGGAGGGGTTGGAGGGAGGCAGGAGAAAAATCAGAACAGAAGTGAGTGCAAGGGATAATGCTGTAAAGGAATTTTTTTTCAAAATAAAAAAAAATGAAAAAAGAAAAAAAAACTATTAAAAAAAAAAAAGGAGCTTGCCTTGGAATGAGAAAGACCTGAGTCCTATGGCTTCTTACACACACTGGTTGTGTTATTCTTCTTTAAGTAACTGTAAGTTGCAGATCAGGAGTTGACTGCATTGTTGGAAGGACCTTCTCATTTAATGAGGACCCTATTCTAAGCCTTAAATTTTTTCCACTAACAATCGGTTTCTGCCTGAGAAATTTTTACATGGCCCCAGATCTATAGCTATATAATGTAGGTAAACAAATCAAACATTTACTGATAATAAATCAGAATTTCACAACCCCTACATTCAGTTATGTGACCTCATATGGGGTCATGACCCACAGTTTAAGTTTGACCTATATCAATGAAAATCCCCAGACTCTACTTATCTCTTGAGTTTATAGAGATCTTGAGATCATTTAATCCAGTTTCTTTGTTTGGGGGATGAAGAAATTGATTATTTAAAAAGTCAAATGACAGTGGCAATTAGCCACGGCTTCCAATGATGGAGAACTCACTCTTCACAAGATACTAATACTTCAAAACAAACAAACCATCCAACCCTTTCTTCTTTTAGGCCACAGTCTTCTTCCTGATATTTTCCACTTACTGATGCTAGTTCTTCTCTCTGGGTCCAATCAAACAATAAGTCAATAGATATTATTAAGTATCTACCTTTAGCAGGAATTTTTGCTATAAAACAAAAGTAAAACAGTTCCCTGTCATCAAGACATTTACAATCTATTAGAAAAGATGGTATCTACACATTTAAGGACATGCATAACATAGACAAAATGAAGACAAGGTCACATGAATTCAAGTTTCTTCCAAATGATAGCACTCACAGTATTTGAAGAAAGTTGTTTATGTACTTCCCCCCAAGTCTCCTCAAAGCTAAGCATTCCCAGTTCCTAGAATCAACAAAAATAAACATATGCTGGAAGGCTGGGATACAGAAACCAACAACAAGGCATCCTCCTTGTCCTTGGGGGGCAAATATTCTTCGTGATGGTAAATATAACAATTTACAAATACAAATACAATTTTGAGGAAAGAAGGAGTAATAACTCGGGAGGAGAAGTGAATGGGAAGGTGACAAAGCTAAGCTTTGAATGAGGAGGGTGCTGAGGGACAAAGATGAGGATAGAGTACACATTGAATAAAAGGGATAGCTTGTGCCAATGCAGGTACCTAGGCTAAACAGAAAGCACTGAGGCAGAAATCAGAGCACAAGGAATAAATTGCAAAAAGATTAATTTAGGCTTATCAGAAGAGGAAAAAATCCTAACAATGAGTTCTCCCAAAGCATAATGACTGTCCTCAAGAGGCGATGGGTTCCCACTCCTTAGAGGACTTCAAGAAAAAGCATTTTGTCATGTATGTTATAGGGAGGATGCTTTTTTATGAATGGATTCTCAAATTCTGTAATTCTCTGCTTCTAAACTGGGAAAACAGCGAGTGGTAAAGTATGACTAAAACATAGCCCACATGAAAAGGACTAGTGTAAAATACCTGAAAACAGAAGTTATTTGTTTGCTGTTGATTCATTTTTAAGTCATATCTGACTGGGACCCTGTTTTGGAGTTTTCTTGGAAAATTTAAGTGTTTTGCCATTTCCTTCTCCAACTTGTTTTACAGGTAAAAAAAAAAAAATAGAGCTGAACAGGGTTAAATGACTTGCCCAAGATCACATAACTAAGAGCTGTCAAAGACTGGATCTGAACTCATAAAGATGACTTCCTGAATTCCAAGCCCAGTGTTCCATCCATTGTACTACTTAGCCGTCCAGAAAGTCATTTGTAAAGGACTTACATGTGAAAATAAGAATTTTACATTTAATCCTAAAGGTAATAGAGAATCACTAAAGGTTTCCAGCCAAAGAGGTGACATGGTCAGAACTATGTCTTTAAAAAAAATTTATTCTGATAGTGCTATGGCTGAAGAGAAAAGCAGAGAAACAGGAGTTAGGGACATTTAAAAGGAGGCTATTCTGATTGGCCAAGTAACAGGTGATGAGGGCATAAAGTAGACTCAAGAGGATAGATAAAGGAAATATTGTAAAGATATTATCCATGGTAATTATTGAGTGACTGGATATGGGTGAATACAAGGGAAAGGATAGGGGGAAGAAAAAAATTTAAGGATGGCTCCAAGGTCATGAACACAGATTACTGAGAAGATAATGATGTCTCAACAGAAAAAAGTTTGCATTCATTGAATCATCCTCTATCACATAATTTTTAAACTTTTCACCTCACAGATCTTCTTCTTCTGAAAAAGTTCCTATTTGTCAATATCCTTCTTAAAATGAAGTCCCCAAAATCCAGCAGAACATTCCAGATATTCTGTCATCTGTACTGAGTAAAATAGAGCTATTATCTCCTTTGTTCTGGTTCCTACATTTGTATGAATACTGTCAAAGACTGTATTTGCTATTTTGGTAGTTGTGTCACACATTTCAACCAGAATCCAGGGTTATTATCTGAGGGGCTTTCTCCCCACATAAACTGTCCTTGTTATGGGCAATCCCTACTCTAAGAGATAGGTAATTGTTTTTGAACCTCAGTAGGAAGTTTTCCATTTATGCCTATTAAATTTACCTTATTTCTTGGGCATTTCTACCTGCCAAGATTCTTTCTGAATTCTGATTCTGTCATAGAGTATAGTAGTTATTCTTTCCAGTTTTGTGTCCTATGCAAATATGATAAGCATATCTTCTTTGTATGGCATCCCTGATATTAATGTTCAACAGGGGGAGAACAATATCAAAGACTGCTTCTTTTCATTTTCTTTTGCTGAATCTTCTTCCACATCATGTCTAGTAACTGTAGTTGGCCCCCAGTAGTTGACCTGAACTATGTTCTTGTTTCTCTCTAAGGTCCTTCCCTTGATGATTTCATCAGCTCCCATTGGTTCCATTATCATCTCTATACTAATGATGACTAGATTTTTATTCTCAATGCTAGTCTTTCTCCTGAGCTCCAGTTCTGAATTACCAACTGCTTACTGGACATTTCAAACTAAATTTCCCACAGATACCTCAAATTTAATTTGCCCAAAACAAAACATCTTTTCCTCCAAGCCATCTTTC
This sequence comes from Antechinus flavipes, assembly GCF_016432865.1. NCBI lineage: Eukaryota > Metazoa > Chordata > Mammalia > Dasyuromorphia > Dasyuridae > Antechinus > Antechinus flavipes. Next base: position 535,888,796 of record NC_067399.1, read on the forward strand.
TTCTGTATTTACTTCTTTCTGTTAAGTGCCAGCAATCTCCCAGAGAACTGGCTTCTTGTCCTTGACTCTTCATTTTCATTTATCTCATAAACCTCATTAAGCACTCATCAAATCTTGTCATTTTTATCTCTACAATATCCCTCATTTATGTTTATGTATCTATACTCAACTCACACAGTAACCACCCACCTTCATTGCGTCTCTTTTGGGACCTTTCTCATCCCCAGCTACAAAAACTTTCCATTCCAAGGTTATCTTATATCTATTTGTTCTATATGCATTGTATGTATTTATATATGTACATATATGTCTCCCTGTCCTTGGGGACAGGAACTTTTCTTTTCTTTTTTCTTTCTTCCCTTTTTTAATTTCCAATGCTTAGCAAAATATTTAAAGTACAGGTATCAATTAATAAATTCTTGTTGATTGACATATTGACAAACAAGCCTTTTGGCATTATCCCACTAAATAATATCCTATCAAATAAGTTCAGTCATTAATTGACAAGCTGGGCATAGTCATTAACCAATTACAAATCTGCTTCACTATGCTATTCAATTCATATTTCTCCTTGTCCACAAGGATTATAGATTTAGATGAAAGATTCAGAGGGAAAGGGAACTTTCGAGGTAATTTAGTTCAACCTCTTTATTTTACAGATGAGGACATTAAGAACCAAAGAGATTTGCTTAAAGGACATTGTGAGGACTATTTTGCTCAAAGTCACAAAATAGCATAGAAAAAATTTGAATTCAGGTCCCCTGATCATGAGAGATTTTGTCTATAATCCAGGTATATGTTGTCTGGTTCTAATAGTCCAGTGCAACACATTTCTGTGCAAATATTCTTCAACCCCCAACCATATTTGCAAAGTAGAGTCACAGAGGATAGCTAATGATCCCCTCCCTCAAATTTCTAGTAGCCATAAAGAGTCAAGATTATCTTTCTAATGGCATAACTCCTACAGTTGTGGTTCAGTTGTAGCTAACTTCTTGTGACCCCATTTGGCAAAAACTGGAGTGGTTTGTCACTTCTCTAGCCCATTAGACAGATGAGGAAACTGAGGCAAACAGGCATAATCATTATTGAAATGATTTACCCAGAGTCACATAGCTAGGAAGTGTGAATTCAGGAAGATGAATCTTCCTGAATCTGGGTCCAGTACGCTATCTACTGCCTACCTAGCTGCCTTTGTCTTACGTTTGCTCATCTCTACAAGGGTGGTAATCATAACACCGACTAAATGAGATCATGTATTAAGACATTTCATAAACCCTAAGCTAAAATAGAAATATGAGCTCCATGTTTGCGGAGAAAGATGAAGGTAAGAAATATGAAGAGACTGGAAAGGCAGATGGAAGCCAGATTGCAGAATTTGAATGTCCACTTCTTTCTACTAGAGACACCTGGTAGCTACTGAAGATTTCCGAGTAGAAGAGGTTAAGTTGATTTCAAGTTAGCTAGGTAATGATATCCATTATGCTATTAGGGATGGAGAGTTGGGGTTTGGGAGAAATATCAGGGGTAGATAACAGTAGAGTTCTGAGCTTGAGCTCCAGAAGAGTCTTTTCCTGAATTCACCTTACTAGCTGTGTGACCCTAAACATGTCACCTAAATACTGTTTATCTCAGTTTCCCCATCCAAATAATGAGCTAGAGAGGGAAATCACTGAAATGTCTTTGCCAAGAAAACCACAAATGGGACCATGAAGAGTTGGACATGACTGAAAACTGAACAAAAACACTACTTATCTACTTGTCGGTAAGTCACTCAATGATTCTAGACCTTAGTTTCCTCATCTGTAAAATGAGAGTATTATACTAGACGGGATGACTTCTGAACCACTTGTAGGTAATATAATTATTTTCTTTATGATACTGTAGTCTGTGAGGACAGGAATTTTGCTTCTCCTCTATTACCCATAGTGCCTAGGAGAGGAGTAGATCTTGAAAAAAACACTGGTTAGACTGAGTTGAATTGAGTCTAATTTGTCCATGAGACTCCTGGAATCATAGTATGAGGACATACAGACAGCTACCAGAAACAATGAAGGAAAACATAAATTATTTATACAAGCAAATCATTTACATTGTGGGCAAGCCACAGGAAATGAAGCATCATCCAATTATGGGGCTGCCCCAGTCTGCCACTTCAGCAGGAGGCCAGATTCCTTCTTTTTGTAACCTAGTCCCACAGGGTCCCCTGGGGAGAAGGGGCAGGATGGGGATAGGGGAGGGCACACACAACGGACTCTTAGCTTCTGTCACCCCTAGAGCCAGCATCTAGACTTTTGCCCTGATCAGGGATTTCACCAAAATCCAAAACATAAGCTCCCAACCCCCACTTCACCTTGAGAGAGCAGAAGGCAGAGACCCCATCACTCGCTAGAGTTCTTCCCATTTCCTAAGGACAGAAAGGAGATTTTCATTTATGGAGCCAGGCAGTCAGGCCAGAACATAGAGACTTGAACAAATAAATCTATGAGAAATCTGAACTGCCCTGTTCTAAGAGATGAACAATAGGAACTGGCACTTTATAAGGGAACTCAAGGGGGCTCTCAAAAAGCATTTTCTTCTTTATCCCTAAAGCAGATGCTTGTCTTTCTTCTATTTTCTGTGTCTCTCTGTCTCTGTCTGTGTGCCTGTCCGTCTCCCCTCATCTCTCTCCCTACCTCCCTCTCTCTTTTCCTTTCTGCCTCTCTCTCCCTTTCTCTCTCCTTCTCTCTCCTTCTCTCTCTCTCCCCCCCCTCCTCTCTTTCTTCTCTCTCTCTTTTTCTGTCTCTGTCTCTCTCTCTTTCTCTACCTCTGTGTCAATCTCTCTCTGTTTCTCTCTGTGTGTCTGTCTGTCTCTGTCTTTTCTCTCTATGTGTGTTTCTATGTGTTTGTCTCTGTCTCTGTGTTGGTCTGTCTCTATCTGACTCTCTCTCTCTCTGTCTCTGTGTCTCTGCCTCTGTCTCTGTGTATGTCTCTCTCTGTGTCTCTTTCTGTCTCTGTCTCTGTTTCTGTGTGTGTGGGGAGGGTGTCTGTCTGTCTGTCTCTCTCTCTCTCTCTCTGTCTGTCTCTTTCTCTCTCTCTCTCTCTCTCTCTCTCTCTCTCTCTCTTACACATACACACAAACAAACAACACACACAAACAACACACATACTGATAAATTTTTTAAGAGACCAAAGACACTCTCCGGCCTCCTGAAAGGGCTCTCGCCAGCTGGCGCCAGCGCACCTCCTAAGCCCACCATTGCCCGGGTGATGTATTATTGAAATACATTAAAGAGCTGTCCCGCTGACAGCATGCTAAGGTAATATGTCAAGGTACCAACCCTCTGATGATGTACACCCCTAATAGATCAGGGCACCATCACTCTGATTACACTCCCATACAATGCATCAAAGTGTCAGGGCGGTCATGATGGACTGTGGACATACATCACGGCAGGGGAGGCCTGCTGACAGGCTGTTCCCCAACACAAAACTCATGTCAGCAACATGATTTAGGGGCATGGTCAGGACCCCTCCCAAGAACGCCGACGCAGCAAAAGTGAATTCCTTCATTTCTTCTAGGAGGGGAAATGTGTAAGCTGGGAAAGAGATGTTCGCTCTCTCCGTTGGACCCCTTCACTTTATCCAAGCAGATCTCAGACTCCCCAAACGCAGTTTGCACAGAAAGGTTACTGGGCCTAGAACCAGAGCACCTGGGTTTCAATTCCAGCTTTGCTACTTAACCACCTGGATGACCTGGGAGAATCACTCAGCCACTCTGGGCCTCGATTTTCCCATCTTTAAAAGTAAGGGCCCGAACTGGACGCCCTCAAAGACTACTGCTGCTCCGGGTCAATGATCTGTGATTCCCACATTCGTTCCTTTGCTTGTCCTTTTCTTTTGGCCAGTCCCACACCTGTCTCCGCTCATTTCCACTTATCCCAGTCCTGTTCATCCTTTAAGGACATAGTCAAGGTTCACTTCCTCTGGCCACTCTAGTCCAAAGGGATCCTCTTCTGAACCCCTTTGGGGGCACTTTAGGAAAAAGATCATAGATTTAGACCCTCATGGGCCCTAAAGGCCATCGAATCCAACTCCCTCCTTGTACAAATGACAAAACTGAAGCATGATGAAGGAACTTGCACAGGGTGATGGACCTAAGGCAGATTCCAACTCGTATCTTCCTGCCTCCCAGAGTTCTTTTCACTATATCAGCTTAGAGCTAAAAGGGAGCTGGAAGTCACCTAGTCCAAATGTCATTAAAGAGATGAAAAAGCATGTCTAGTGTCACCCAGTTAGAGACCAAGCTAGGCTCTCCACCAGGACTCCTGTATCCTAATTTAGTGACCCCTAATTACACCAAACACCATTTTCTTTTAAGGATTTGTGAATTGTTTTGTGTGTCTGTCCTGTTTCTCCAAGGAGACTTACTGGCTTCATGCTGTCCTCCTTTTGTGTATTCCTAATAGAGGTCTCATTCCTGAAATGAGATACTATTGGAGATCTGGGGAGTGGAAGACCTATAAGAAGGGTACAAGGATGCTAAGGTGAGGGCAGCTTCATTCCAGGACAAAAACTATCATTACTATAGTTCCCTCCCCTCTCTGCTCATCTGCCTAGAAATTCCTATCATTCAAGTCATTCCTGTTGGGGTGGGGGGATAGACAAGGATAAAAGCATTCCTTCAGGAGGCATATGTGAAAATATTCTTGTCTTACCTGATGGAAGCAGAATTCACATGAAGGTCTCTTCTAGCTTTCTCTAATTAGCACAGGTTAGTTTCTAAGGTTAGTTCTCAAGTCAGCTTCTTAGGTTGGTTTTCATCTTGATGAGCAAAATAAGTTTGTTCCCAAGAAGATTCAAAATAATGGAGATAATGTTAATGATGATAATGATGATAATGAGATAGTTATTTCTTCTATATCATGAGAGTTAGGGGTACAGTACCCCCCTGATCTGTAAAATCTGCACAAAAATTATTGGTCTTCTCTTTATACCAGAGAAGAAGTCTGAATTATTTTAGTATTAAAAGATAAAATATGTTGATATTATATGACACTATGCATATATTTTATGTGTTTCTGAGTTTCCAAACGGTTTCTGTGTCATCTGCTGACACTGTCATCTTTGGCTTCCATAAACTGCTTTTAAAAATACACTTAATTTCTCATGTGGACCTGAGACATATTGAAACCACAATGGGGAAAGTTGCAATTTTGTGGAAGGAATAACTATATGTAGAAAGGCAGATGTAGTTATGGATATAGGTATAGATATAGATATGGTTATGGCTATAGATATGGAGAGAACATAATAACATGATATAGATAGAGCAGTGCTTCTTAAACTTTTTCCACTCATGACCCCTTTTCACCAGGGAAATTTTTGCATGACCCTGGGTATATGAGTACATAAAATAGGTATGCAAATCAAACATTTAGTTACAAGTCATAATTTTGTTTTTTTTAAGTCATAATTTTATAATCCCCACATTCATTTATAAGATCCCATATGGGGTCACGACTCATATAGTTTAAGAAGCTGGGGGTTAATTGAACTTTAGGATTCCTTCCTAGTCTAATATTTTAAGGCTTTCTTATTTTCAAATGGAAGTTCCACAGACAGAGGAGGCTGCCAGCAGACTGGAAAACTCCCTGGTGAAGAGGTCAGGGTAAAAACCCAGTTAACTCATATCCAATGGAAGAATATGAATGGAATGCTATATTCCTTTTCTTTGGATGGGCTGAGATGGAAGCGATACTCACTGTGACTACATCACAGATCTATCAAAGCCTCCAAAGATGAGTTGGAAAAAGGTACAGAATGAGAAGGCTAGGAGTGAAGATTTTGTCTGGGACACTAACCAAGAGAAAGAATGAGGAGCCTGAGATGGGAACTGAGACTTGTAGATTGGTGGATTTAGGGATGCAGGAATGTGTTGGTAAATGTTTAATAATTGGCTCTCAAAAAATGTATCCACAACTCACTTAATTTTAATCTGTATTACTAACATTTTCATCATCCCTTTTTAAAGTCTAAATAATCAATAAAACAATAAATCAAGCCTTGATTTGTTGCCTTTTTCCAAGGTGCAAATGTTCACACTGAAAATTTAACAATTGGGAGCTGGTTTTAGCACACTATTGGAGGATGAAGAGTATTACTGAAAAAGTAAGGGTTATTAAGTTAAACATGTCCTACTCTACAATTCAGCTCTGGAGGGGAGAGGGAGAGGAGAGGGAAGGGAAAGAAGAGAGAGAAGGAGCGAGGGAGGGAAGAAAAGGAGAGAAAGAAGGAAGAAAGGAAGGATAGGAGGAAGAAAAGGAGGGAGAGAATAACAAAAGAAAGGAAGGAGGGAAGAAGGGAAGGAGGAAGGGAGGAAAAATTTTTTATTAAGTATCTACCATGTGCCAAGTATTAGAATAAGAACTTTACAGACATTCTCCTTTAAATTTCACATTAACTCTGAGAGTTAAGTTCTATTATTATCCTCATTTTACAGTTGAGAAGACAGACTGGTAGAGGTTAATTGTCTAAGGCTGGATTTGAACTCAGAACTTCCCGACTCCAGGTTCAGTGCTCCATTCTCTGCACCTCTGATACCAAACTTCTAACCTCAGAACTCATGCAGATCTTGGACAACCATTCACTTATTCATTTAACAAAGCTCTTCACAGAATCTTAGAGATAACCAGAGTCTGGGTCTTATCTACTCCTTCCAGTTCCTGAGAGTGGCTCTCCAAACACTTTCACTCCTCGCACCTGCTTCAGACTAGGAAGCAGAGAATCCTCATTGATGGACTGAGTCCTACAATTTTAGATCCTGGGGACAAACCCAAGCTTACTCATAGACAGGGGTCTGTATATATGGCACGGTTCAGAAGGGCCACCACTGAATCCCGGACCTGGAAGGGACTCCAGGAGCCATGACTTCCTTTTATAGATAAGATCATAAGGGTAAATCAACCAGCTCCAGAGGGGAGCTCACACCAGTAATATCAGGGAACCAATTGAAACCAGGTCCTCTGACTCAAGACCAGTTCAATTTTCATTCTCTGGTGTTGTCTCCACCATTCCTAAAAACATCTGCATTATCACAAGAATCCTGCCATTGGAGTTGGCTCTCTTTGGTTATTGATTTGTCCTCTTTTTAAAAAATAAATCCTCCCTTTAGGAAGAGTTAGCAGCCATTAGCAGTCCATGGTGAATTAGCTTGTTACATTTACCAAAGTTCCTCAGGGAGATCCAAAAGAAAAGCAGACAGGGTAGGATGAGGACAAATGGTTGTCAGGGAAGCCATGTCCCAAGGTGGGGATGGGGGGACCTCACTAGAATGTGCAGGGCGGAGCAGAGAACCTGTGAGTGGGAGGGTGAGAGAGAAGAAGGCAGAGGGTCCTGAAGCCAAATTGACTCCATCCTTTGAGTTCCCTGAAGGTAAGTCTTCCCTACAGGAGCACTCCCCAATTACCTCCCAGCTCACCCATCATCTTGTCTGGCACCAAAAAAACATGTTCAAGAGCCATTCGGGGCTAATAAATAATATGAAAGCAAGACGAGGAAGAAAGTAACATTCATGTTCCGTCTTCGCCTGCCTCCTCGGGCTATTGAGTGAGAGAGGCTGATGAGAGAGTTGTGGACCGCTGGACTGAAATACTCGTCAGACAGCTGCCTATGCATGTTCAAAGACCACAGACAGAGCGCCCTGGCTCCAAACACAACAGTCATTGCTTTCAGCAGGTGGAAGGAGTGGGGGCTGGAGCAGGGGGGCAGGATGAGCCCCGGGCCGGGACAAGTGAACCACTATCTTCCCTCTTCTTCTCCCGGCTCTCTCCCCAGTCCCTGAGGAGTGAGGGCTTCAGTCAGTTGCATAATTTGAAAGGCATCCAGGCTCAGATCTGCTATAATGGAAAATACAAAGGTAGACAGAGCTCTCTCGATCAATCAATCAATCCATCCAGGAGGCTTGTGACAGGTCCCGTCCTGAGCTAGACACCACAGCGAGGATACAGAAGCCACAGTTTGTCTCTTTAGAGACCTTATAGTCTGCTTGGAATGAAGGCTAATATTCATGAAAAAGAGAGAGAGAGCATAGTAACTTACATATAGTTGTTAGAATTTGTGGAATGAATGAATAGATGGGTAGATTCGTGAATGGATGGATGACTGGGGAATGAATAAATGAAAGAATGATATGACAGTATATATGTCAAAGCTTGAAAAGATTGGTGAATTCATCAGTAAAGCTTCTCCCTTGACCAATATGGATGCCTTAGATACCTTAGATCACCATCTCAGGAAACCCCAACCTTTCCACTTTCTTCTCCTGGCTCCACTCCTGACTCTCTGAACCTTTGCGCTTTGTCATTCCTCATCCCTGAGCTTCTGGAGGTATCCTTCCTCCCCTCCCCTCTCAGCTCCTTTTTATTTGTTATCTTTCCCCATTATGGGAAAATATTGAGAAAAGGATACTGACACTCACACTGACTGACTTTTGAATTTGGATTGGTGTCCCCAGCACTTAACTCTTAGCCCATATTAAGTACTTAATAAATGTTTTACCTTTCTTTCATGCTCTAGTGGACAGTTTCATTAAAAATGGCAGCACTGGGTGACCAGCTTCTAGAGATGAACTTCTCTGAACTTGGACAAATTGCCTGTGGACAATGGGCACACAGTCTGCTACCGGGCCTGGACTTGAACCCTGGAATCCTTTCAAGTTTGGCAGGACGGACAGAACTCATTTTCTGCCAGCATGACCTTCAGGAGTCTGCATGAGATGAGCCATCACAGGAAAACTGCAAGTGATGGAGTTCCACAGTGCCTACGAGATGGAGTCTCAAATCCTTGGCCTGCTCACCTAAACTTTCCCCCTGTGTCCAATCTTACTGGCCTCTAAATGTTTCAGGTAAGCTGTCTGTTCCCTCTAGATTGGTCTCCTTGTGGTCCCCACCTGCTCCCTCCTGAAACTCTCACCTCTTTTGGGCCATTTATTCACTCATTCAACAAACATTTACATAAATACCCACCTACTCAGTGAAATGCGTTGTGCTGAGTGCTTAGGGAAATAGAAAGACAAATAATTTGTGATCCCTAGCTTCTAGTCCAGTAGGGAGGAGTAAGATGTATATATAGACAAACAGATTACAAATTAGAGAATGTGTGTTACAATAATATAATTCTATAGAATCAGAGGGAGAAGTCAGCTCCTACAGAGCTGAGGTAAGAACACCTAGTTTGGTATGAGGAAAGATCACTGGAATCATAGAGTGAGGAAGACTTGTCTTCCTGAGTTCAAATCCGGCCTCAGACACTTCCTAGCTGTTGTAACCCTGGGCAAGTCACTTAACCCTGCTTGCCTCAGTTTCCCCATCTATCAAATGAGCTGGTGAAGGAAATGGCAAACTAGTGCAGCATCTTTGCAAAGAAAAGCCCAAATGGGGTCATGAAGAATTGGAAGTGACTGAACAACAATTTCTTCCCTCCAGTTTCCCACTTTATCCACTTGCCACCCAGATGCCTGTATATGACATTGTCTATGTTCTATGTATTTTATTTATTTTGTTAAATATTTCCCAATCACATGTTCATCTGGTTTGGGCTGCTTGAGACCGCTGCTGACTGCCATGCAGACTCCCAGCTTCTGTTTGGTCTCCCGGGTCTAGCCTATCTCAGCTGACGCCCCCTGGTCCCCTGGTCCCTAAGCGGAGGTAGAAGTGAGGAGGCAGCAGATACACAAAGGGAAATGGCGGTTGTTTCTCTTATCTGAGAAATACAGCAAGAACATAACGATGCCCAGGCAATGGCGCAGTGGCAATCATGTCACGGCACAATACGAGTGGAGAGCTGGTGGGTGAGAGGGCCGTGACAGGATCCACTCCCAGGAGCCCAGTTACCCGCCCAATTCATGCAGTGCTTCTTTGGTGGAAAGAGTCCGAGGGCTGGCCAAGCCCCCCACATTCACTCTGGGGCAAAGCCTTAGTCGCCCCATCCTGGTTAAGGTCCTGGAGATAAAGGTGAAAGCAGAATATACACACAGAAGCATACCAGCAACAGCTGAAGACTTAAAGCAGATTATCAGCCCAGGCAGAGGAAGAGAGAATAAAGTAAACTCATGAGAGATGCAGGGAAAAGGCTGAAGCGGTGGAATTAATCAGGGAAGATTTTCTGAAGGAAGGCAGAGGCAAGTGAGAAGGGACCTGTGATGTTCCTGTGCACGTGAGCTGCTCGGAGACCAAGACTGGCAAATGATTAAGTCAGCAGCTGGTCTTCAGTGGATGTTGTGCCTTCCCTGCCCTCCTCTCATCTAAATCTGCTCTCAAGAAAGGATCTGATCAATTTGTTCACAATGAGGTGGAAATGATTGGGAGGCTTAAGGTATGATCCTTTCCTTGGGGTATGTGCATCTTAACAGCTGGAACAAAAAATCTTAAACCAAAGGAAGGAAGCTCAGAAAAGCAGAATTTCAAACATCTCTGGGGGAGTAAAAGGCAAATGCAATACTCAGAAATCACCCCATGTAGGTGACAGCCTACTCTGACTACCGGGAAGGTCAGCCAGGTCCTCTCTGCCAGAGACGTCCTCTGACGAGTGGGAGTGGGAGGCTCCGGAGCAACACAAGACTCAGAGGTCTGGGCTTCAGCCAACAATTCCCTAACGAGAGCCTTTTAAACATTTTAACAGGCTTTCTGTACTTGAGGCACTGGTTATTCACAAAGCCCCTTGGACTCAAGTGACTCGTGAACTCCTGATCAAAAAATCCCAGCATCCCCTAAATATTGCCAAATCCTACATTCTCACACCCCTGCTCAAATAACTTTTTTTAAAGAAGGAAAGCAAGCTTTCTCTTGCTTGCTTGCTTGCTTCATTAATTTTCTTGCCTGCCTTTCCTCCTTCTTCCTCTTGATTTTCTTCTTCTTCTCACCGATCTGTACTCTCCTTCTCTCCATCTCTCCAGCACAGGGCAAAGAATGCTGGATTGAAAACCAGAGGGCCTGGGTTCAAATCTTGATTCAGCCACTTTTAGCATCATGCACTTGCCTTCCTGCTCTGTCCCCATCACCTACCTTCCCATACCATTTTTCTGCATCTATAAAATGGAGAAAAGAAAGAAGGGGCTGAGCAGCCTTGATTAAGGCTTTACCTCTGAGGTCCTCCTGGCTCCAGATTTATGGCCTTTCAGATTTAGGTCTATGATCCCATGACTTGTGAGATCTCTGAGTCTCACTTACAAAGTTGTAAAATGAAGAGTTTGGACTAGATAATCTTTCCAATCCCTCTCCAAAACTTAATGTGTCATCCTCCCTTTCTGCTTGTCTTTCCCTCCTTTTTGCTTTTTCAGTCTACTTATTTGCTCTTTTTAATTTCATTCTCTTATCCTTTCTTCCTTCATTTTGTCTTCCTTCCTTTCCCTTTCTTTATCTATTTTCCTGCTTCCTTTTCTTTTCTTTTTTCTTCCTTCCCCTTTTTATTTGTTTCCTTTTTCTTCTTTCCCTTCCTCTCTCCCTCCTTTCCTTCATTCTTCCTTTTATTCTTATCTTTTTCCTTCCTTTTCCTCATCCTTCCTTCTTTCCCTCTCTCCTTCCCTCTATGCTTCCTTAACTTCATTCATCCCTTCTTTCTTTCCTCTTTTTCTTTTTCCTGCCTTTTCCTTTCTTTCTTCCTTCCCTCTTTCCTTCCTTCCTTCCTTCTTCTTTGCTTTCTTGCTTTCTTACTCTCTCCCTTCTTTCAGGAAACACATTTACCCCACTTCTCTCCCCTAGCTATGTAGCCATTTGTTAGCATCTGCCTAGAGCTGTAAGCCCATGCCCACAAAAAGAAAAGATTAGAGATTTAACAACCCAAAACTCCCATTGTACCTGGGTTGGGAAGAAAAATCTTTCAATTCAATGGGAACCTCGAGAGGAATTGGACAAAATGGATTATGTGAACAAAAGATCTTGGAATTGGAAAGAACTACCAGCTGCCCATCCATCTCTCTCTGTCTCGGTCTTTCTGTCTCTCCCTCCTCTTTCTCTCCCTGGATCTCTACTTTCTTCTTTCTCTCTGTCTCTGTCTCTGTCTGTCTGTCTCTCTCTCTCTCTGTCTCTGTATGTGTGTGTCTCTGTCTCTCTGTCTCTCTGTCTCTGTATGTGTGTGTCTCTGTCTCTGTCTCTCTGTCTCTCCTCCTCCTCCTTTTCCTCCTCCTCCTCTTTGTCTTTGTCTCTTCCCTCTATATTCATCTTCCTTTCTGTCTTCCTCTCTATTTATATGAGTAGGAAAACTAATTTCTAATAGTCCTAATAAGGCTTACCGGAAGAGAAAGTTGAAACTGGAGAAGGCCATCATGGGGCGCCAACTCTTTGAGTTCTTGTTTTGTATTAAAGTAAAATTTTTCAATAGAAATTGAGGCCAGAACTGCCAATGATATTATATTCTGGTTTATCAAGATAATCAACTAAATCATAAGGTCTTGAAGTAATCATAGGCACAGTCCCTTCCTACTCCCTAAAATATACCTTTGAGACAGCTAGTGACACAGCAGTTAGAACAGACAGAGCAGACAGAGCAGCAGCTCTGGAGTCAGGAGCTCCTGAATACACATCCAGCCTCAGACATTTACCAGCTGTGTGACCCTGGATAAGTCATTAACCCCAATTGCTTCAAAGAGAGAGACAGATAGAAAAACAGGGAGGGAGAGAGGGAGGGAGAGAGAGAGAGAGAATAAATAAGATATGCTCTAATGAGACAAGCATTCCCCACATGTGCATGCCTTATACAATCCTGCCCCTGGATATTTATCTTAAACTTTTTAACCCAACCTGCCCTCCTCTGTACTATCCATCTAAATCCGAGTCATCCCTAGGCTAGGATTTCATTCAAAGTCCAATTCAAATCCCACCTTCTCAGAGTAAAATACTCAAGTAATATTTGCTAAATGAATAAAAATAATAGCCATAGCAATGACTAATGTGACACTAAAAGGTTAGCAGAAGTTTATTCTCACAATCCTGAGAACAGTTATTGCTTATTTTATAGTCATCTTGCAGGATTTGCTAGAGAGCTGATCTTGGTCAGGAAGAGCTGAGTTCAAGGCTCCCTTCTGATCCAGACTGGCCATGTGACATCAGGAAGTCACTTCTTAGTGCTCTTGAGAATCAAGTAAATGCACTGCAGAGAATGTACAGCAGCAAAATCACAAGCCTAGTCCCTATCTCTGTTTTAGATGAGAAAACTAAATCTTAGAAAAGTTATGACTTGCTCAAGAGCACAGAGATAAATAGGTGTCAGAGGTGGGATTTGAAGCCAGGGGTCTTAACTCTAAAAACAGCTCTCTTTCCACCCCACCAGGCTGACTGCCAATAAACAATTGATTAATCTGTTGGTTTACTTCCAGGGTTTGATTCGGCAACCTCCAGCAATAGTCCTGGGTTTCTTTTTCACACTAGAATGGACACTTAGAAATGGCCAGAGACTGATTTTGTAGGACCAGTATAGGGATGGCTCTGCAACTGAGTGTGACGTCTGTTCTCTGTGTCTCCTTTATCCTGAGAAAGTCAGGGGGGAGTGGGAATGATGTCTAGTTATGGACTAGAAGTTTAGTATTCTAAACCCCCAGAGGTATTATTTTGATCAAGAGAAAAGCTTCAACACCCACCAGAGCCACACTCAGTTTTTCCCCCTTTGTAGCCCATTTTGAACTCTAGGAAATTGTGCCACATGCTATCTCCTAAAACTAGCTTTCTTATCTGTTTCTCCTAATTGTACCACTTCTTGCTCTTCCTGTTTCTATCTCTCCATTTCGGTCTCTTCTTGTATCTCTGTCTCTCTCTCAAAGATTTCATTGCACAGGAATATGGACATCTTTTAACCCTGATTCATACTGACTATGACTTCTTCACAACACTTTCTACCTCTTAAGGTGAGATTCCACCTTAAAAAGTCAGCCTGAGAACAGTTTCTTCAGTTCAGGGACTCGGCTGAATTCAGTCACGTAATTATGACAGTGGGAAAAGGATCTGATTTGGATCTGGCTTCAAAGGCCAGATCTGGGATTTACAACTCAGTGACTGAGGGAACCACTTATCCTTTCAACTTCAATTTCTTTCTGTGTACAAAGAGAACTAGATCATCCTTCTCGGACTAGATGGCTTCCGAGCTCGCTTCTAGCATTGAAGATATTATCCTATGGTTCCATTAATAGATTATTCCTAAGGTCCCTTTTAGGTCTCAATCTCTGTCAAAGATTTCAAATTCAGAGTGAATCCTGTATACAGCTTGTCACTGTCAACACTGAAATTTCCAAGTGAGAACTACACCTGTATTGCCATAAGACATATTAGCTATGTGATGCTGAGCAAATCCCATGGCATCTCTGAGCTCCAATGGCCACTCTATAGAATGAGGATGATATACATATAAAATAAGGATTACATGTGTGTGTATCTGTATATATCTATATGTATATGGTGATTATTATGAAAGTTATGAAAGATATACAAAAAAAATTGCATCACAAATCATAAAGAACAATAAATTTGTCAATTATTGTTCCCTGTCTCTTTTATCCTTCCAAGCACTAAGCACAAGGCTGAGTACACAGTAGATGTGGATGTAATTCAATTTCCCCATCTTTCCCTAACTACTGCTTCCACTGTGCCTGGTTCCAATTGAATGCTGAATTTTAACCAGCCATGCACACCATAGAATCATAGAGTACTGGAGAAGGAAGGAATTTTAATGTGCAGCCTTCCATTTGTAGAGAATAAAATCAAACCAAAGAATGGGTAACGGCTTGCCCAAAATCATGCAGCTAATTAGGGATAAAACCGGGGTGCAGCGAGGTCTACAGTAGTGTCATTGCCATGGTCACCCACAGGCCTTCAAGTCATAATCAAATCATAATCAATGGGGGCAGAAAGTTACCCAGACCTAGCAAAGAGCCCAACAAAAAAGTTGAGATCAAAGGGCCTCTGCCCTATAATCAGAGCTCTTCATCCTATTTGACGGTATCTCTGTGGCTACCCTTCCTGATTTTGCTGAGCTCCCTGAACCTTGGATCTCTCCCTGATCACACTCTCTGGGCTGAGGGTCTCCCTATGCTTCCATGGCCCAAGCCCTCCACCTGGAGCCCTGACCTTTTGCTTCTCAGGCTGCTGGATAGAAATCATGACCTTTACCTTGGCTGGCCTTGGGGTCCCTCCCTGCTCCTCCTAGTCATACATGAGCTTCCTGAATTTGGCCATCGGCAAGCTTAGCAATAACTGCCAGTCCCCTTTCTGCCTAGCTGGGTTCTCTAGTGATTCATCTACCATTTAGCAGGTTGTGACCCTGTATACGTCACACGTCACTCTGGCCATGAGTTTCCTCATTTGTAAAATGAAGGAGTTAGACTAAATGGCCCACCTCCCAGGTCCCTCTCAGTTCTGAATCTGTGATCCCATGAATGAGACATAAATACAGATAAAGTTAAATACAAAAGCTAAAGATTAATCCTACATAAAAATACAAGGGAGGGAGGGAAGGAAGCAGGGAAGAAGGGATTAGGGAAGGAGGAAAGCAGGGAGGGAGGGAGAGAAGGAGGGAGAGGGAGGAAGGAAGAAGGGAAGGGAGGAAAGGAAGAAAAGGGGGAGGGAGGGAGGGAAGGAAGCAGGGAAGAAGAGATTAGGGAAGGAGGAAAACAGGGAGGGAGAGAGAGAAGGAGGAGAAGGAGGAAGGGAAGGAAGGAAGGAAAGGAAGAGAAGGGGAGGGAGGGAAGAAAAAAAAAGGAAGGAGGGAGGGAAGGAAGGAGGGAATGAGGAAGAAAAGAAAAGAAAGCTAAAGTTTGCCCATAATATCTCACACACGCGCACACACACACACACACACACACACACACACACACACACACAGTTTGGACTAAGGAAGATTTTATGGAGAAGGAGGGGCGATAGTTGGATCTTGAAGAACAGGTAGGATTTATATTGGATTTATATTGGTGGAAAGCAGAGGGAGCATTCCAGGAGCTGGTTAGGGAAGCCATGTGAGCTTAAAGCACGAAGACAGCCCCAGACAAGTTCAGGGAGTCTGTGAGATGGAGGGAAGGATGGAGAGCATCCCAGTACTTTTCTAAAATGGGAAGGTGGGACTGGAGGAACAGCAAGAACCCTTCTAGCTCCCAATCCCAAAGTCTGAAAAGGGAAGCAAACAGGTTAAAAACACAGTTTGTGAGAGGCCTTGAATGCCAAACTACCACCATTCAAACAGCAGCCCTGAGCAAATGAAAGGAGCCGCTATCAGCTCCGACTCTGAGCATAATTACAGGAGGCAAAGGGGCACCTTCTTAAAGATAGGGAGCCAAGGTCTGGCTCCAGCGACATGACAGGAGGAGAAGTTTTTGCTTTGTCAGATAACCTCCTGAGCTACAATTAAGCCTCTAGCTCTGACAGTTAAGCAAAACCCTTAATGAAAACAGCCAGAGGAAAACAAATATAAGACTTGGCACTCCTGAAGAAATTTAAACCTAAACATACAAATTAAAAGCACCTAGAGAGGCAGGGTGGGATTTCATAACATAATGTCTTCCATTCACTTGAAAGTAATTCGCACACACACACACACACACACACACACTCTCACACTCACAATTCTGCAGCTCTTCTGACTGGGAAACTGTCCCGGTGGTTGTGTAAATTAAATCCTTTTCCTGTCAGATTGGGGGGGGGATGTGGGGGAGCTGGAGAATGTTGAGTTATATTGTTATTGCTTTTGCAATGACCCGACAGAAAAGGGCCCCAAAGAAAATGGCAGGCTCTGAGTAATGTTAACAGGCGAGCGCCCCAGCCAGGTGAACCCACGCAGAGAGTTGAGCAAGAGCAGCCTGTCTCAGAGCAAGAAGGAACACTCCCTGCTATGAAAATACTCAAAGGAGGAGAGGAAGGGGGGGGCCGGGCTAGTGCACTGGGAAAGGGGCTGAAGTTGGCACCCATGCCACCTTGAAACAACATTGGGATGCAGAAAGGCAAGGGCTTCGGCACAGAGATGGCAAAGAAATATTAGTATTTGCTGGAATGGGGCCCTCTGGCTGGAGAGTTATGTGAACCGGGCCTAAACTCACCTGGGGTAACAAGAAATTATGAAAAATGGGGACTCCAAAGCAGGTGGCTGCTCAGCTTGTTGGGAGAGGGCAGGGTTTGATGCTTTCCCCTCGGTTCCTTATCTCTGCAAGCAGGAGACTAGAAGAGGGCCTGCAGGGAGTGATTGATTGCAGGCACACTTTGTCCCAGCTAAAGCTATCTTTTACCCCGGTGCATTAGCCTGAACAGAGCTTCATCCTTCTAGGTAAATGCTTTGTCTCCTATTAAACTGCAACCATCCTTCTGTCCCCTCCTTCCCTCTCCCTTATCCCATCCCACCTACCACCACCAGAGCTGCGAGGATCAAACATTTTGCAGCTACGATCCTTACCTTAAAAGGCAGTTTGAGCCAGGAAAGAAATAAGGGCCATGAGAATCTGGAGGCCTATACAGAAGGACCACCTAGGATGGCAGCTCATGCTCTGTGATTACCTGAAAGTCCCTTGGAAACTCCTGAGGGTGAGGAGCCAAAGGTACCCAAGGTGGGGACGTCGGAGAGGAAGCCCAGAGGGCAGCCTGGAGAGGAACGCTAAATGGCAGACCACTGGAGACCTTCCAGGAAAGGCTTCTCAGCTAGGAAGTAAGGGATTCTTCTTCAGGTAGGGGCTGAACCAGATGGTTTCCAAGGTACCATTGAGAGTCTGTGATTCTGAGGGCACAGGAAAGAATGGCGAAGGGCCAAGTGGGAAGCCTAAGGTACTCAAGACAATATAAAAGTATGTGACTTCCCAAGGGCCTGCTTTACAGGCCAAGCCCAAGCTTTTCTCAGTGATTTTTCTCAGAGGTTTCCCGCTCCATCTGGGATTTCCCTCTCCATCCGGGATCGGACGAAACCAAATCTGGGCTCCAACAAGCTAAAGACAACAGGGATGTCCAGTGTCATCTGGGTAGCTGATAATCGAGAACATTTGCTAGGTGGTGAACCAAGCGGAGGCAGATTGGCAGCAGGGACCGGAGATTTCCTGTTGGTTCTGAGTTGTGTCTGACTTTTATGTCCCCATTTGGGGATTTCTTGGCAGAGGTAACTGAATAATTTGCATTTCCTTCTAGAACTCATCTGACAGATGAGAAACTGAGGCAAAAAGGGTTAAGTAATTTGCCCAGAGGCATACAGCTAATTAGTATCTGAGGCCAAATTTGAATTCACTAAAATGAGTCTTCCTGACTCTAGCCCAGGCACTAACACTCTATCCACTGCACTACCCAGACAGGTGGTAGAGGGAGATAAATCAGAATACTTTCCTAGAATGAGATCTAAGGAAAAGCTTGTTCTCCCACTTAAATCCAGATCTACTAGTGAAGAAAATTATGAGAATAATCAGTAAGTCCCCCTCCTTAACTGGACATCCAGATCATGATGCTCTCTTCAGGCCTGAAACTCATACAATTGTGAGTAGCTTCCTTCCCCCAGACAGGGAGGCAGTACAGTGGTTAGAGAGCCTGGCCCTGGAGTCAGAAAACACTGAATTCAGATACTTTCAGGAAGTTACGATCTCATGGTTGTAGGTATTCCTGGCAATGCTGTGGGTTGTAGCCCATCCGTGCTGTCTCACTATATGAGGCATGGCTTTTACCTATGTCTTCCCCTAAATTCTGCAAATGGAGTTCTCCTGATTTCCTAGAAGATTGCCTCTAAGTCACTGATCATGGGTGTACTGGTTGTACACCCCTCATTCCCACTTTTTCAGCCACATACCTCTTATAAGTGCCTATTTATTTACATGCTGTTTCCCCATTAGAATCTAAGCTCTTGGAGAGTAGGAACTATTTTTGCTTTTCTTTACATCCTTTGCATTAAGCACAGGGCCTAGGACCTTATAAGTTTTTAATAAATAATATTTATTGATAAGTCTATTGACACTGTATGCCTTTCCATTCACCCCCTTTTTTTCTGAAGCATTGGGGGTAAGTGACTTGCCCAGGGTCACACAGCCAGGAAGAGTTAAGTGTCTCAGGTCCTCCTGACTTCAGGCCCGTGCTCCATCCATTGCGCCACCTAGCTGCCCCCTTTCCATTCCCTTTTGAGTGATCTACAATTTTTATTCTTCAGAGATTATATTTCACGAGCTGCTAAACCCATTTTATGGATTTTCTCTTTTAATGAGACCTATGATTTTCATCCTTAGGCTATGAGCCTAGGGCCTATGAGGTGACACAGTGGATAGAATGCCAGATCTGGAGTCAGAAGACTCATTTCCATGAGTTCAAAATTAGCGTTAGACACTTACGAACTGTGTAACCCTGAACAAATTACTTACCCCTGTTTGCCTCAGTTCCCTCATTTATAAAATGGGCTGGAGGGAAAAAAAGAAAAACCACTCCAGGATCTCTGCCAAGAAAACCCCAAACGAGCTCACAATGAGTGAAATGCAACTGAAAAACAACTGAACCACGACATGATTTTCATCAGTATAGCAGAAATTCAAATCAAATCAAGTCAGAAACTGCAATTTCTAGGATTATCTGGGGCACCGAGAGGAGGAACGACTTGTTTCATAGTCAGTATTTGTCAGAGAAGGGACCTGAATCCAAGTCTCCATGACTCCATGACCAGCCCTCTCCCACCAGAGCATGCTGCTTCTCCTTATGACTAATAGCAATAGTCACTCACATTCACTGAGCGCCAAGATTAACAAAGTTCTTTCCTTGGAAAAACCTATAATGGAGATGGAGGGAGTGACATAGTATGGCAGGTTTTCAGCCACATGTGCATAACAAAGGCAGAAATCTGAAAGAAAGGACTTAAGTGTCTCCAGCGGCTCCATTGAGGGATTTCTGCTCTTCCTTTTTCTCCCACCTCCTCCTTTCCATAGAGAAGACCAAAAGAGAGTCCAGGATTTAAAAAACAAACTGGAGAACCTTAGACTTAGGTTTTAGATATTTGTTTAAAGCCTCCTAAAATGATTCTGAAGGGCTGCCCTTGGACAGTCACAAGTTAAGCAGACATAGCAAGGACTTTCTGACCCTAAGTTGGATGAAGGCCTGAAACAGAGACCTTGCATTTGATGAGCAGCACAGAAAGACTCTAAAGACAGGCTTAATGCTGCAGGTACTACTCAGTAATCAGTCCAGATTATGAGGAGAAAAGCATTAAGGAGTTCTTCCCTAAAAAGCCTAAATCTCCTTTGGATGATGTGTAAGCTAAAAGAAATGTGTTTGAACCAATTTATTCTGATGTGGGGAAAAGACAGCTCCTGATTTGAGGACTCCAGGTAAAGCTAGAAGGAGAGGTCAGAGGGGAGCTGCACGACCTCATGACCAGGGGAGAAAATGCTTGCTAGTAAAAAGCAGGAACAAATGACCAAGACCAAATGTGAAGTCCCCTTCACATATCCAATAGAGAGTGCATGTCACCGGAGACCAGAATAATCAGGCCCAGTGGGTATAACATCATCAGAAAATACCAAAGCTCTGCAGTACTGGAGGAATGAATTGCCTTTTTACTAGTGTCCCCAAACTTCATGAACCCCAATGTACATGTAGCCCTCCGTAAGCATCACTTAGCAGTATTCACTCTTCCCACTGATGGTATACTTCTTTGTGGGAAAGTATCTCTCAGTTTATAAGAGAAATGTTTAACTATTACTTTTCTCATTATGATATCTCATTAAATATCCTTGCTTTGAAAGAATTGTGTCCTCTGGCAGACTAGTGAAAGCAAATACAACTATATTTTTGAGTAGATGCAAACAACAGAGTAACTTGAACTTGAGGTATCTTTTTTGGACTGGAAAGTCCATGTGGAAGATAAGGGTGTCTTGTGTGCTAGAAAACACCACCAATCCTCATAATAAATAACAGTAGTCATAGCAGCTCACTTTTCTATAACATTTTAAAGTTCACAAAGCACTTTCCCTGTGATATTCCTATAAAGTAATGAAAATACTTTGTGGCTACAATAATAGTCACTGGTTTTTTTTGAGAAACCAGTGCTCAAAAAGAAATGGCTTGTGTAAGGTCTCCCAGTTGAGTTCCCATTCAACCGGGTCAGCTCCATCAACAAGCACAGATCTAGAGTTGGAAGAGATGGAGGCCATTTAATTATTTTACAAACAAAGAAACCCAGATCAGAGGAAGTCCTTGACTAAGAACATACAAGTAGTACTTAACAGAGACATGATTTGAACCTTGGCCCCTGTCTACAAAATCAATATTTTTTCCACTGTGTCAAATTGCCTCAGAGTTAGGTCCATTGAGATCTATTTGTCCAACACAGAACTGGGCTCTGTGGGAGATGCCAAAAAAAAAAAGGGGGAGGGTGGAAAATCGGGGGGCTGTAAACATCCCAGCTCTGAGCAAAGATTTTTAAGTTCTTTCCTAGCTCTAAATGTCTGTATTCTAAGTTCTCTTAATAACCCTTTGGGGATTTGATATTCAGGCATTTACCTGCACCCTTCTGAAATCTGTTTGTAGTTTGCCTGAAGCACCTCTTGGATTAATGAGTTCCATACATTTTCTTCCAGCTGGGAAGAATAGGACTGTTTTTTATTTGTCCTAAAACTATTGCCTGTGAGTTTCAAAAGGGCCTCTTGGTCTCTGAACAATCATCTCTATTATCTGCAGAGCCTCTTTATCCTTTTGGAGATTTCCCATCCATTATCTCATTTGATCCTCAAAACAACCTGATGAGGTAGTTGGGGAAGATGCTATCATGCTCATTTTACAGATAAGAAAACTGAGGCCCAGAGAGGAGAAGTGATTTTCCCAGGTCATTTCAGATAATTAACAACAGACCCAAAACTGGAACTTAGGTCTCCAGACTTTTAAGCCAGCACTCTTTTCCCCACTCATACTGCTAATCAGATTTCTGGAAACATAAAAGTGTCTACTGCTGCCGGTCAGACACCTTTCTCCCAGGGAACAAAAACATCACCCTCTCCAAGACCTTGTCACTTGGACTCATTCCTAGCTCTGTTCTGTTTGGCTTCAATACCAATCCATAGACTCAGGGAACAGCAAGATGTTAGCGCTGGAAGAGTAGGACTCATTGAGTCTAAATTTCCTCTGTAACAGATGAGAGCCCAAATTCAGAAGTTTCTTACTGTCTCCCAGCTGGCTGTGCCTTCTGACACCAAGTCCAGTCCCACCGTATCACATTTCCACTCTCGGTAATTCAGTAGTTCATTCCCTTCCCCAGTTAGTTTCCACAGCCCCCAGAAAATTTATAATACTTCTGGATCTAAAAACGCTATAAATACTCTGAGGATTATGACTTTAGAGCTGAAAAGGATCTTAGAAGCTGTAGCTTTTTAACAAACAGAGCTGACTCAGTTTCTCCCATTCTCTCCAGTTTACAAATGAGGCAGCTGAGTTTCAGAGAAATTACCTAGAACTTAGTACAGTGCCTAGCACATAATAGGTGCTTAATAAATGTTTATTGGATCATCTATACTGCTTCTGGATCTAAAATCCATCCTTTTAAGATTATAACTTTAGAATTGAAAAGGATCTCAGAATTCTTCTACAACTTACAGATGATGCAGCTAAGGTTCATAGAAATTAGCCAGAACTTAGTCCCATGCTTGGCACATAGAAAGTACTTAATAATGTTTGTTAGATTAAGTGATTAGTCCAAGGTCACACATTCTCCCTCAGCAGTAACGCTGCTTCTATATAACCTACCTAAAATCTGGTCTCTATTGCTTAGGAGTTAATACTATTAGACCTGACCAAAGCAGGCTCACTAAAATATTTAAGTTCATTTTTAGAAACCCTACCTCTTCTTTTTGACTTTTTTTCTTTACTATTTAGCATATTCTCTTTCTCCCAGTTACTCATTAATTTCAAGCTATCTAAGTCTCTGCATTTAACCAAAAAATGGCTGGTAAATTCATTCAATCTCTAATGATCGTTTTTCAGTCATTTTAGATACGTCCAACTCTTCATAACCCCATTTGGAGTTTTCTTGGCAAAGATACTGCAGTGATCTGCCATTTCCTTCTCCATTTCATTTTACAGATGAGAAAACAGATAAATGGAGTCAAGGGACTTGTCCAGGGTCACTCAGCTAGATAATATCTGAGACCAGATTTGAACTCAGGAAGATGAAGTTTCCTGACTCCATTGTACCACTTAGCTGCTAGAGACTTAATGTATCTTCCTATATTTTCATTTGAAAGGAATTAGTCATTAATGGAGAATATTCAGGTTTACGGCTGACCTACTGGGAAGATAGATGGGGAAGATGGGGAAGAGGGAAGAACTTCCCTCAAAGCAGATTATATAGATGACTTTTTCTTTCACTTTACTCAGTTTAGGAAACACTGTCAGCCTTGGTGTGGTGGAAGTTATCTTGTTGGGTCTGGAGACAGATGGTCTGCCACTTCTTATGTAACTTTGGACAAGACACTCGACACTTTTCACCAATTATAAGTGTGGGATTTGGACCAGATGCCCTCTAAATTCCCTTTTAGCTTTCATTCTATGATTCCCTGACAACATCAAAGACCCTGTTTCAGACTACAGGAAAAATCTGTCCCATGTGAATAAGAAGTACTGGTGATTTGGCTCAGGAGATGAGGAAAGGGATATTTGAAGGCAAGCAGTGGAGTTCAACTTCAGCTGTAGCTTTTTAACAAACACAGAGCTTACTCAGTTTCCCCCCAGGAAGCCCCAGACCTAATGAAAGGCATCCGACGGTGAAAATAAATTTATTTAGGGAGCTTCTACTACCGCAAATTGAATTGTAGACACAATACCAAATTCATAGGCCTTCCTGTCCCCAGCCATCAACCCTCCCTCTTCCCGCCACCCTGCACCAAACCCACCTCCTGTAATGAGATTTTCTCAAAATAATGTATTTCAAAAGGCAGGATGAGAGATGGGGAAATGTCTTTTATGGACAGCTCGACTAAAGTCATCCTCCCTTTTTCTTTCCTTTCTTTTGTGTTTCATCTTTCCCAGATTTGGAATGCTTTTATCCCCTGCTGCAGAGTCAGTAAGAGGCGTGAACCCTGGAGGTACACACTTCCAGCTAAGGCTCTTCAGCTAGTAATTTCCAGGGGCTGCTATGATTTATGGCACGGTCTCTCGTTGGCCATTTCTGATGGTAAATTGTACCCAGATCTCTGGAGATGGATGGATCCCTTGGCCAGAGGCCACAGCCCTCCTGCTTGGTTAGACCAGGTGTCCAGAATTAACTGAGAGAGAGCTAGGGGAAAGAGATGAGAAAGATGACTATAGAGGATAAGTTTCCCATCTGTGCAGGAGCAGGTAATAAACAATGACAATAGCAACCAAGATTTGTAAAGCGCCTTTAGACTTTCTCTTATTTGATAGGGGGTAGGGAGGAGAGGTAGGGAGATTGTGGATATAATGGTATTAATATCCCCATTTTATGGATTTAAAAATATAGATTTATAGAGACTACGAAGTTAATTGGCCCCAGATCATAGAATTAAGTGTCTGAGGCAGGTTTTGAACGTGGGTTTCTTCTGACTTGATTCTCTTATCCAGCACCCTTTTCATTCACAGACCTCCCTAGAAATTGCTAACTAGAGACTGTTGATCTGGAATCAGGTAACCCTTAGGCTTTGCTCCTTATGTTGACTATCTGGCAAGGGATAAAAGCCTTCTAAATCTTGGAAGAATGAAAAACCAAAGAAAGATACATAGCTGAGGTTCAGCAGCAGACTGATCGCTTCCTGGACTCGGCTGAAGCCAGCTGAGTCTCATTTGTATGTCCCTGGCATTCTAAACCCCTGATCCTACCAAGTTAAGACAGATATTTGGTTTCTAGGAGCAGTGAGGCTCCAACATAGATGTCTATCAACATGGGATTACTGAGCATCTACTAAGTTCCCTAAACTATACTAGGCCCCCTGGGGAAAACAAAACTATCAGCTACAATTACCGATCCTCAAGGGCCTGAGAGTCGAGGTGAGGAAATAAGACTAAACCCAAAAGAAACATTCAAAGGCTGAACTGTGCATTCCAAACATAAATGTTTGGGGAGTTTAGAGAAAGAAGAAATCAATCTGAATGAGAATGAGCACGGAAGGCTTCGTGGAGGATTTGATCTAGGACTTGAATAAGAGATAGCATCTGGAAAAGGGGGTAGAAAAAAAAGAGGGCATTCCAGGTTAGAGTCAGTATGGAAATGATCAGGAGACAATGAGAAGACCCGCCCGAGTGGAACATGTTATATATTGAGCAGGAATGAGATGCAGTTATATTTGTATCCATCTGATTAGAATCAATCCCACCCATCCCACTCCAGACATCCTCCCACCTCCACTTCACAAACCCTGAAAACCACATCAGGACAAGGTGAGGGATATGTCAGAGCTAATGTAAACACCAGCTCAATAATAACAGCTTTCATTTCTGGATAGTAGTGTGGTGGTGCTGTGTAAAGGGTGCTAGATGTGGAAATAGAAATATTGGGTTCAAATCCCAAGTCTGACAGTTACATAGGCAATATGATTTTCTTCCCTCAGACCTTGTATTTCAACTCTATAAAAGGAGGGCTTCAAAAGTCCCTTTCCCCTCAAAAACATAGCACTTTACAGGTTCTAGAGAGCTTTCTTCGGAATAACACTGTGCTGTAAGTAGGATAAATATTATTATCCCTATTTTAAAGATAAGAATACTGAGGTTCAGAGAGCTGAAGTGATTTGACCACACAATCCCCAGAGTTCTCCTATAAACGTGGCTGAAGTCTGATGAGCAGATTGTAGACCTTATAAATAAAATGCTCCCAACCCAACACAAGGGTACTTACCAAAGAGGGAAAATATTAAACTCCATGATCTAAACTTATCTAAACACATGCATCAGTAAGATAGTTGGGTTTTTTCCCCAAAAATCCAAGTATTTTGTCACTGCTAGTTCTAAGGAACATCATTTCTGGATTTTAAGACATTGTAACTTGATTGTCATAAATACTGTATGATTCAGATGATAGGCACTAAAGTTAAAAGAAAGGAGGGAGCAATGTGTTCCTGTTCAGTCGTGTCCAACTCTTTGTGACTCCATTTTGTGGCTTTCTTGGCAAAGATACTGGAGTGATCTCCATTTCCTTCTCTAGCTCATTTTACAGATAGGGATAACTGAGGTTATCTTATCCAGAGTCACACAGCTGGTAAGTGACTGAGATCACTTCTGAACTCAGGTCTTCTTGACTCCAAGTCTGGCACTCTATCCACTTTGCCAAAGATCAATGTGCCCTGGAATAATCAAGAAAGGTTCTGTGAAGGAGAACTTGAGTATCTACTTGACTCCAGTGAATTTGCTGTATAAAGTGAGGAAAGTCAGCTCAGGTCCATATTTGCAGATAAAAAATTTATTTACATATATATATATTTTTCCCCCCCAGTAAAAAGAAAGCTGAATCTGGAGTCAGGGGATCCAAGTTCCAAATTCTGGCTCTGCCATTTAATACTTGTGTGACTTTGTACAAATCACTTAAACTCCTAAGCTTCAGTTTCCTCATCTTGAAGAAAAGGGTGGGGGTGAACTTCATGGTCACTAAAGCTCCCTTCCTCCTCTAAATCTAAGATCCCATGGCAAATCTCTGACCTAACTCAGTATCTTCTCATTCCCTCCAAACCCACAAGAGACTCAGAGATTTGATACAGACTCACAGAATTGGAAGTCATCTTTGAGATCATGAATCCAGTCTTATTTTTCAGATGAAGAAAATGAAGACAGGAGAAGTAGCTTAGCAAATAATCTACGTGGCAAGTCAAGGCAACATGTGCTGAGCAGTTAAGGTCTACAGACATGAAGGAAGGATTTATGGAGGATGCGGGGCCTAAATTGGAACTTGAAAGTTGAGTAGGGTTTAAAAAGATAAAGGAGGTAGAAAATGTCACTCCTGAGGAAGGCAGGGAATGGGAATATGCAAACAATAATATTTTTACTAATCCCCCCACTATGCACACTGACCTCAAGGTGCTTCCTATCTAATTGGAGAAATATGACTTATGTGTAAGAAAGCAATAGCAGACCATTTTATTATCATCCTCCAATTATTCAAAGATCCCAGCCATCACTGGTGTGACTGCCCTGCCTAATTCTAATATTCCTTAATAGAATGTCTTCGCCATTGCAGAAGCCAGATAAAGTACTCCTCTCATGACCAGTTACTTGGGGCTGAGCCTCTCAAAATTTGGCAGGTCTCAGTAAGATCTACCCAAACTTGAACTTCCCTAATGTGACCTTCAAGAATGCAGAATCACACACAATCCTCCCTCATACCACCATAAGACATGTGAAGTTTAATAGAAAAGAAAAAAAATCTGTAATTCAAGCTAAAAGTTTTGGTCCTCTTACCATACTGGGAATATATGATCAATTCCTGCCCTAGATCAGGGCAGGAATTAGCATTTTTTGTGTCATGGGCCCCTTAGGCAGTCTGGTGAAGTCTGAGAACCCTTTCTCAGAATAATGTTTTTACATTCATAAAAAATATAGAGAGAATTACAAAGGAAATCAACTATATTGAAATAGTTATCAAAATTAGGGGGAAAAGCAAGTTTATGGATGCCAGTTAAGAACCCTTACCCCTAGGTGTTTTGAGAAGTAGTGCTGAACTATGTTCAGCTTTTAACTCTCTTTTCTCTTTCCTGTCTCTGTGTGTCTCTGTCTTTCTCTGGTATCTCTGTCTCTGTGTATTTTTGTCTCTATCTGTCGGCCTTTCTTTCTCATTCTTCATTCTCTTTTCTTTCTCTTTTTCTTCTTTCCCTCTCCCTCATTCTCTATTCTCTCCTTCTCTTCCCTGGATCCCTCTTCCCTCTTCCTTTATCCCTAAAATCAGATCTTCTCTCTCCCGAGGATTGGGAGCACTGCTCCTAGATGTTCCCCCTACACATGTGCTACCCTTGAGAGCTTTGACAGCCAGCCCCAGGGAAGCGGGAGCGAGCCCTTCAGTGCCCCACGGACAAATTCAGTGACTGTTTCTTTCTTGCATCCAGTGGGTTGTTTACAGATCATATATAAAAGTTTACAAGCAACACAAGTCACTGAGCAATTTTTCCCTTGAACCAATTAGATACTGACATCTGCTTACTGTTTAATTACGTTTTGACTGAGGAAATGGAAAAGTTGACAAACAGTTTAACCCATCAAGAGTCCGCCTTTTGCGAGCATGTTTATAAAATGCTTACATGCCAACATCTCTTAATCTCTCTGGGGCTCTGGCAAAGAAATAGACAAATATTTATATTCCTCGCACACAAGATGGTTCTCATATTGTTTTCATGTTTAACTGATTTCAACTGAACTAAGATGGCTCTTAATGTGGTTACAAGAATTTGCCATTAATTTTCACTTAAAATTGGATCCAGCTCACTACGCGTCTGCGACGTATTAAAGTTAATAACGATTTGTTTAAAGAATGTGGTGCTGACTGCCGGCTGATTGGCACACATTCACTTGGTGGGACATCAGACTCCTATTATATTTAAACGATAATTAAGCTCAGGATATTACTCCTATTTTGGAGTACTTCAAGCACACCATTCCAGCCCATCAGCCAGGAAAGAGTAGGCAGGCCCCCGAGCAGCAGCCGCTGGGGACTCCATCAGCCTTTTCCACTGGCTTGCCCCGGCCTTAGATATTATTTTAATGGGCTGAGCCAATGATAAAGTAGGCACAAGGCAGCCAGCCCTTCAAGGGTTTTAATCTTTCAGTATTTCCCAACTGCAGCATCCTGACTCTTTGATGTGTCGGGAAGATGTCGCGTGCCCTGCTGTGTTTTCTCAGTCATAGAATCCCATGGTCTCTTTGCCAGGCTGGGGAGAAAAAACACTGGATTTGGACTCGGGAATCTGGGGCTGAGTTTCAGACTTGTCACTAGCGTGGTGTGTCAACAAGAGCAATGTATTTAACATCCGAGGACTTGATCTGCCTGTGTCTGCTTAAATGAGCCATCTCTACTCCTCCCAGCCTCAGCTTCCTCAGGCTGTGTCAGACCACCTGAAGGGTCCTGTGACCTTAATTATGACACTCAAGTGGGGCTTAGCTTGTGATTCTGGAGAAATTTCCTTCCCCTTTCTAGGTCTCAAGGACAATTTTGGCCCATATTACCTCTAAGGTCCTTCTCACCTCTGATATTCTGGGATCCCATGTTGTTTTTTCTAATAAGCAGTGAATCCAGGATTCAAACCAAACCTACCGTGCCAAATTCAGTAAACTTTCTCCTACACTACAACTGCTTAGCCCACGAAATCTCTTTTGCCAGAGGAATAAAAAAAAAAATTTTAATGGAGAACTGGATCTAATATTCCTACCAAAGTCCTACACTTGCCCTTTCCTAAAATCCTTCCTCCACTAATGAATCAGCAGTTGTCAGCAGACATTTAAGGCAATAAAAATGACATGTGCATGTTATCACTTTAGCAAAGAAGTTTTTAACCCTTTTTTTGTTTATCATGATAGGATGGTGAAAAACATTTTCCAGATTGATATTTTAAATGTATAAAATACATAAAAGGAAACCAATTATAATGAAATACAATTACCAAAATATTATTTTCACACAAGTTCATGAATCTCAGGTTAAACATCCCCTTCTCTAGTGACTCAATTAGATTGCTTTCCAAGTGAGGACATTTAAGTACCTGTTATAAACAGAAATCTTCTCGTAGGGGACACATACCCAGTGATTTATCCTAGGTTTGGAATGGCTCACCTAATCCAAAATCTTCCTGCCCAAGGGCATCTGAATCCCACTGAGCAAAATCCTGAGGCTCCTCTTGTTTCTGGTCTCATTCCTTCTTATAAGGCAAGGCAGGTAAGTGTCACTTTAAGAAAATTCAATTTGCAAAGTCTGAATTTTCCAGACATATAAATTCAAGGTTGAAAGTCCATATTCTAGAGGGAATACTTTTGAAAATAGCCATAGGGCTTCTTTAAATAGCTGGCTCCCAAGAGGCCTTCCAATGCTTCTTTACAGATTAAGAGAAGCTAATATAAGGAAAGGGCTGGGAGGAAAGGATGGGTGGAGAAGCATAATGTTAGAAGTAGTTGGGAGCCACTCTCATTGAAAACCCATCAGCAGTGAAGAGAAAGCACTTTGGAGGATTATAAGGGAAGTCACCAGGAAAATCATATTCCATCTACCAAAGTTTAACCCACAGCTTTTTAGGAATCAAGAGGAAAAAAGAGTGCTCACTATTGTTGGAGAGAGAGATGACCCGAGTCTTTAAACTCATCATGTCCCAAGCTGAACTCATGATCTTTTCCCTCAGACCTTTCCCTTTTAATAGCTCTTTATTACTGCTGAAAGCAGCACCAGGACTCTTCCTGACTCCCAGGCTACCTGTCTATTATAGGTCACCCTGGACTCTTCACTCTCTCTCACCTCCATATTCAATCAAGTGCCAAGTCCTATCATTTCTACCTTTGTAATCCCTCTCATATATTCCCTTTTCTTCTCTGACACTGCTTCTATGCTGGTACTCATGCTCTTCACCTGATGTCTAGACTATGGCGATCGCCTGCTGTTTGGTCTCCCTGACATAAATCTCTCTCTTACTTTCAAGTTCATCCTTCACTCATCTGTCAAAGGGTCTTCCTAAAGCCCAGATCTGACCATGGTCTCCCCCCCCCAAAAAAAAAAAACTCTAGTGCCTTGTTGTCACCTCCAGGATCAAATATAAAACCCTCTGTTTCTTATACCTTTTATACACACACACACACACACACACACACACACACTCTCATTGATTCAGTGATATTGATCCCTTGCTCTTCTTCAAACTAGGCACTCCATCTCTCAGCTTCAAGCATTTCCACAGGTTGTCCCCCAGTTTCCTTGACTATCTTCAAGTCCCAGTTAAAATGCATCCTTCTACAGGAAGCCCTCCCTGATTCCTCCTGAATATTAATTAAGAATTTCCAATTTATCATATAGAGTTTGCTTATACATAATTGTTTACTTGTTGTCTTCCCCATTAGACTTACGGGTCCTCAAGATCAAGTACTGTTTTTGCCTTTCTTTTCTTTGCATCCCTAGTGTTTTATATCTTCCGTGTTTGCTTTTCTCTTCCACTATGCTGTAGCGAATAGTACCTGGCATATAATAGGCACTTAATAAATGTTTATTGACTGACAGAGTGGCTGAAATGATTGTTAGAATTCATTCTTTTAGTTCTAGAAGACCTTTCAGTTTTTAGGCATCTCTTAGAAACATTTCGTATGGCACCTTTTTTTGTAGTGGCAAGAGACTGGAAACTGAGTGGATGCCCATCAGTTGGAGAATGGCTGAATAAGTTATGGTGTATGAATGTTTATGGAATATTATTGTTCTGCAGCAGGATGATTTCAGAGAGACCTGGGGAGACTTACAGGAACTGATGCTGAGTGAAAGGAGCAGAACCCAGAGATCATTGTATATGGCAACAGCAAAATTATATGATGATCAATTCTGATGGTCTCAATAATGAGACGATTCAGGCCAGTTCTAATGATCTTTTGGTGAAGAGAGCCATCTACACCCAGAAAAAGGCCTGTGGGGACTGAGTGTAGATCACAACATAGCATTTTCACTCTTTTTGTTGTATGCTTTCATTTTATTTTGTTTCTCTTTTTTTTCTGGTTTGATTTGATTTTTCTTGTGCAATAAGATAATTGTATAAATATGTATGCATATTTCTTAACATATTTCTACCAAGTTTAACATATATTGGACTACTTGCCATCTAGGAGAAGGAGTGGGGAAAGAGGGAAAAATTGGAACACAAGGTTTTGTAAGGGCTAATGTTGAAGAATTGTTCATGCATATGTTTAGAAAAATAAAAAGCTTTAAATAAGGGGGAAAAAAAAGAAAGCTCAGAAGAAAAACCTGGATAATTTTGAGGGGGAAAAAAAAGAATAGAAACATTTCTAAGATGGATCTATAATGAAATGCTTTCTTGTACATTTGGATGGTGGAGTTATAGAATTTAGGGTTTGTTTGTTTTTTAAGCCCATGTTCAAACTTTTCCTGAAGAAAGAATTCCCTTTCTTCAACTGCCTCGGATCTGTAAAAATGAGTTGGAAAAGGAAATGGTAAGCCACTTCAGTGCCTTTGCCAAGAATAGGGGTCACAAAGAGTTGGACATGACTGAAACCATCCAACAATAACAACAATAACAACCCATATCCCTGAAAAGGGTCAGCTTCTGTTAAAATATTTCTATTGATAGGGAACTCACCATTTAACAATTCCACCTTCAGATAATGTACACATGTCATTTTTATTGCTTTGAATATGCCCATTGACAACTGCTGATTCATTAATGGAAGAAGAATTTAGAAAAGGGCAAGTGTGGTAACCATCAGTGGCTTTGCCAGCAAAGAATTATGCTAACACTAATGTTGGGGAGATTTGGCCAGTGGGTCCATGTAGAAGGAGACCTGGCAGGAATCCAAGAACAAGAGAGAGACAAGCTTGAAGCTCCTAGAGACCAGTTCTACTCCAGACAAAAATCAGAATGAGAAGAGTTTAATTTAGGGAAAAATTAGTTATTGGGGTGGTCAGATAACTGGCCTAATTTTCAATAATGTTTTTCATTTGGCAGTAAATGTTATCTTTTCCCTTATAATTAACAGTTCACTTGACAAATTCATTATTTCTTAAATCTGAGACAGGGAAAGGAATTGAATATACAAAAAGAAAGACATCCTAAAGCTATTTTGGGGTCATACACACCTTTGGTAATTTGGCAAAGCCTATGGTCTTCTTATCAGAATAATATTTGTAAACTCATAAAATAAAATTCAATTTTTTGGGTTATTTTAGCTGTGTCCAACTCTCTGTGACCCCATTTGTGTTTTGTTTTGGTTTTTGGCAAAGATACTTAAGTGGTCTGTCATTTCTTTCTCTAGCTCATTTGACAAATGAGGAAACTGAGGCAAAAGTGACTTGTCCAGGGTCACATAGCCAGTAAAGTTCTGGGGTCATATTGAACTCAGGGTCTTCCTGACTCCAGGCACAATATCCTACCCACTGAGCCATATAACTGCCTTAAGGAAGTTAATTATATAAGAATGTAATGTTCAAAAAAAATTGTTTTTTATCAAGTTCACAGATCCCAGGTTGAGAATCCTTTGCTAGAAATTGACACAGTCTAGGGATACAGAGAGGGAAAGGGGAAGAGTTTGGGGGGACTTGAAGCTACCAGAGTTGAATTTAGGATAAGCTACAGATTTTGGTTCCTAAGGGTTATCAAAAGATCATCAAAAACCACTGGGAGCTATGAATTTGGGAGTCGTTTGCTCCTGAACATGTTCCCACTTGTCATGGTCTCGAGCTACCAACATTTAAGGTCCCTTCAAGTTCTAAATCCAATAATCAAGGGAGTAACCTTTTACTGGGTAGGTAGGTGACACAGTAAATAGAATGAGGGATCTGGAGTCCCCAAAACTCTTCTTCCTAAGTTCAAATCCAAACTCAGACACTTACTATGTGATCCTGGGCAAATCACTTAACCCCATTTGCCTCCGTTTCCTCATCTGTCAAATGAGCTGGAGAAGGAAATGGCAGATCACTCCAGTATCTTTGCCAAAATACAAAAAAAAATTTTAAAAAAATGAATGAGGTCATGCATAGTTGGACACATCTGGGAAAAATGACTCAATGACAACAAAAACTCCATTGGGCACTTAGTATTTGCCACAGCGCTAGGCACTGGACACACACACACACACACACACACACACACACACACACACTCCATCTACTACCTGGGTAGGGTTATAGTAGTTAACAGCCAGCTGAAGTCCACAGTTGAAAACTAAAATGGACATGAGATATGCCCTTAAAGGAACCTGGGTAGAGGAAGAGGGAAAGTGGGACACGAGTAAAGGCAAATTATAACAATTTAAAATTTGTGTTGGACCAGCTTCCTGGTCTCTTCTACTCAATTACAATGTTCACCAATGCCCCATAACACTCCCCTGATCAGGGTCTCCATGTACGTTCAGCTTGAACCTGTTCCCTATGGTTCAAATATATTTTTTAACTAAAATATCCCTCCCTGAGTTGTTCAGGCTATTTTATGATTTTCATGAAGAAAAAGACTCTATTCAGAAAATAGGGACAAGAAATCATTTATTCATCAGTCGGCTTAGCTAGAAATATACCAAACCAGTGACAGCCTGTCCTTTAAGGAGCTGTCAAATAGTAGGAGTTTCAGTAATAGAGGCTTTCTCTAACTTACAAACATCTGTCTAATCAATCAATCAACAGCGATTTATGAAAAAATATAGCAATTTACTACATTCCAGGAATGTATTAATACTTGCTATTAAAAAAAAAGTAAAAATAATCCCTGCCCTCCAGAAGCTTTCATTCTAATGGGGAACATGTACATTTATGAGTGCATAATACGTATATGTTACATAGGAAGAGAGAAGATAACTCTAGAGGGGAAGGCATTTTATAGCTGCTTGGGGGGAGGATGGATTGGAGGGAGGATTAAAGATTCCTAGAAATGAGAGCATTTGAGTTGAGTCTTGAAGGAAGCTGAGAAATCTCAGAGACAGGGGAGAAGGGAGAATAAATCATCCAAGCATGGGAGACAGGCAACAGAAAGACATGGAGATAGGATGGAGCAATGAGTATAAAGAACGGCTAGTAGGCCAGTATGGCTAAACTCTAGAATTCATGGAAGAGAATATCATATAAGGAGACTGGCAAGGTAAGAAAAAGACAGGTTGTGAAGGATTACATGTCAAATAGAAGAGTTCATATTGATCCTAGAGGTTGATAGGAAGCTAGCTAGTGGTCTTTACTAAATTAGGAAGTGGATTTCCTAAATCAGAGGAAATCACTTTACCGGTTCTGGGGAGGATGAGTTAAAAAGAGACAATTAAGGCTGAAAGATCAGGGGATTCCTTTAGTCCAGGTGAGAAGTGATAATGGTCTAAACCAGGGTGGTGGGAGTAGAAAGAAAGCATAGTACATGAAAGATACCGTGGAGAGAGAAATGACAAAATTTAGAAACTGATTGGCAGCATAGAATGAGTGAGAATAAGCAGTGGAAGATGACATCAAGGTTGTAAATCTTAATTAAAAGAATGAGAGTGAGTTGGACAGTAATTTTAGGGAATTTTAAAAGAGATAAGTTTTGAGGAAAAGATACTAAGTTCTCTTTCGGAGATGCTGAGTTTGAGATACTGAATGGAGCTCTGAAATGTCCAATAGGTAGTTGGAACTGGTCAAGAATGAGATTAGAAATAGATAGACAGATCTGAGAATCATGGGGCTAAAAGGTTGAAGTGATCCCCATCAGTGCCCTTACTGGCTTGCCTCAGAGAGAAATTTTATCAGTAATTCAATACTTCTCTGCCAGCCCCACCTAGTGACCCAGGACCTCATCACTAAGACTTTGGGAGCAACCTATATTTATATTTATGCCCACAGTGTCTTGTTCGGGATAGAAAATTAAGAAAGGATGGTGAATTGATTGAGCGACTGATTGGTAGTTACACTGTTACTCTGAAGAAATACAAAACTTCCTTGGAAGGACCAAACTCTACACTGTTCAGAGTCTCCTAAGCCTTACTGGGAGTTTGGGGGTAGTTCTTAATATCACATTTTGATAGGGATGGCAAGAAGAAACTGAGCAATTAATGCAAAGTTAAGGGGACACAAACCTGAATGGGAGGGAAGCATCATCCTTCAGCAGAGTTCATAGTGTCCCGACTTCTCTCACACTCCAGGAAAGGCCGAAGGGTGGGTGACCTCGAAGTTCTTGGATCTCCTCCTAAAGAGATGCAATCTCCTCTAGTTATTCAGCTACAGTTTAGATTAAATCAGTTTTAGGGGTAAATCTGGGAAAGTAACTGATATTTGGGAGAATGTGCTGATATCGAGAGTACGAGTTATTTTATTATTTTGCCTTTTTATCTTCAGGGCCTGGCACAGGACCTGGTACATAGTAGGAAGTGGGGAAAGCAATAGAATAAGAGAACATACTGTGTGCCATGCATTGTGCTAAGTGTTTTTTTATAAATATTATCTCATTTGATCCTCACAATGATGTTTATTATCTCCATTTTGCTGTCAAAATGTTAAAATAAGTCAGTTGTCCAAAGATCACAACAAAAAATTGCCTGAAATTAGATTTGAACTCAGATCTTTCTGGCTACAGACCCTGTGCTCTAGTCAGTTCACTACCAGCTGCCTGTAAAGCATTTTGTAAATATTTATTGCCTGAGGGATTGATTAGAACCGAAGTGAATGATCTTGTACAACCCCCCTCATTTTACAGAAGAAACTAATGTTTAAATAAATGAAGTCATTCACCTAAGGTCACACAGATAACAGAAACCATGCTTTTTGACTGCAAACCCTGTGTATTTTCCACTACATTAAAGCTGCCTCAGCAACATGCCTTATTACTTTCTAGGATCCTGCCCCTCTTCCTCTATCAAGCTAAAAGCAGGAAAAGGAGATAAAAATGAAATTGGAAGCACACACTCAAAAATTCATTTAATAGATATTTATTGAACACTCACTATGCAACTGGCTCAGAGCTAAAAAAAAAAAAGAGGAGAAGAGAAAAGGGCATGTTTGGTTTGATGGTACAAAAAGACTGGGAAGGTCAGTTGGGGCCTAGTTGTGGGAAGCCTTAAATACTCTGCTAAGAATTTGAACCATAATGAACTTTATGGACTTATAGAGTCACTCTTTGAATGTATTTGAAGACAAACTGAACATGATCAGAGTTTGAGAGAGATGAATCAGGCATATATGTAGAAATTACGACTCCCATGATGGAATGGGAAAGAACAACAACAAAAAACACCAAACAACAATAAAAACCCCGACAGTTTATAAAGAAGGAGGAGGAGGAAAAGGAAGAGGAAGAAAGAAAGGAAGGCAGAAAGGCAGGAAGTAAAAAGAACTAGATACTAGGGAACTAGATACTAGGGAACTTTGTCATTTCCCTGACCTTAAAAAAGACAGTATAGACCTGTAGTTTCCTAAAAATATGAGGGAAAATGGATTTCTGGGAAACACCTAAACATATAATTGCCTACTGCTGATCTCTGGAGAGAAGGCAATCTGGGGAGTCCCAGAACAATTTAACTAGCTTGCCTTTCCTAAGGGAAGAAATGTTAAGACCTTTGTTTGGGAAAGCAGCTCTGCCTGAGGTTCTCTCTTAGAGTAAGTTTTATATGTTGGCAAAGTTACCTGTAAAAAGGCATCTGAGCCATGCAGTGGCTAGAAGGCTGGGTCTAGAGTAAGAAAGATACATCTTCAAAGTTTGAATCTCATCTCAAACACAATCTAGCTGCGTTTCCCAAGGCAAGTCACTTTACCTGATGGGAACTCTGGACCAGTTCATTCTCAGAAGTGCTAAAAAACAAGCTCATCTGATTCTATACATAATTCATCCATCCTGTCTCCAACCTTCAAGACAACATTCATGGCTTTCCTAGATTGTCTACAGAATCTTTAAAGACAGACACAACAACCTTTGAGACAAACTTGATGGGGGAAATTACTTTTCCCAGACTGTCTTTAAGACAATCTCAACATCTCAATACACATCTTATTGGTAATAAAAGTACCAGCAGTGGTAATATGGAATAGAAATATGGAATAGATTTGGGAGAGCATAATAGTTCAATTGACACAAAGAATTTTTATGTCATAGGCATTCATAGACATCTATCACAGGTAACAGAGATTTTGTCATTTTATTATGTGAAATCGCACATGAGCTCAAACAAATACAACTAGGCAGTGAAGAGTCATAGATGAATGAGCAATTTGCTTTTGGAGGAACACAATTTTTTATAGCTCAGGGGAAACAGAGGAGTGGGGTCAGGAGTGGGGAATAGGATCTAGGGAGTAAGAGGAGGGAATTTGATATCTCAGAGAGAAGAGGGGGGAAAAAAAGCAGGATCTAGGGAGTAACAAGGATGTGTATTGAGATGCTGAGACTATCTTAAAGTAAGTTCCCATCAAGTTAGTCTCAAAGGTTGTTGTAACCATCTTTAAAGATACTAAATAGACAGTCATAGAAAACCTGAGTTCCCTTCAAGATTGCCCCAAAGGTTGGAGAATGACTTAAGTATAGAACGGGATAGCTCGTTTTTATTTGTTTTTGCAATTCTTAAAAATAAGCTGTTCCAGAATTCTCTTCTCTCACCTATTATCCTTTATGGTATCTCTCCTTTCAACCCCACCCCATCCCTCATCTCTTTCTCCTTCCTAAAACTAACTTAAGGTGCTAAATCGCTTAGCTAGCCTGCCGCTAAGGGCATACTCTAATCTCAAGAAGTGTTCCCTTTCTCCTGGCTAATTGTGAATTCCACTAGGGAACTTGTCTTTTCCATCATTAATTGTTAAAACCCTTTCCTTGCTAATTACATGCTCTCCTAACTCTATTTCATACTTACCATTCCTGGTGTCTATTTTATCTCTTCATTTTGTCTGTAACCTCTTCTCCTAAATAAACCTCCCTTTTGCCAAAGAGGATGGCCATTGTGAATCCTTCACATGACCGAGCCCCAACATTTGGTGTCTACATCATTCTCAATATTTGGTGCTCTCCTAAATCACATCTGGGAAGAGCCGGGTTGTGAAATTAGCCATTGGGGTTTACTGAGAAGGGATGTTAACATGGTTGGACATGTGCTTTAGGAAGATCAGTTTGACCACAGATAAAAGGATGGACTAGAGTGGAGGCAACTTGAGGCAAGATTGGTGCAGTGATGAGAGCCCGTACCAAGATGGCAGAGGAGAGAAGGTAAAATGTTTGTGATAAAGTGGTGCAGTGATGGTGAAGTGATCAAGGTAATTAAGAAATAAATGCAGTCCCAAGAATGAAATCCGGAACAGCGGGGTGAACACTGGCCTCCTTGCCCCATGAAATTACTTGAACTTGCTCTGAATGTTGCCATCTCCTGGAGCCCAAAGAGTATCATGGACATAAACTGTACTCGCTACCCCTTATAATGCCTTCGACAAGATTAATAGGGATTTTAAAAGCCCACCAGTTTTTTGCAGTGACTCTTCATCCTTTTATTCAATGATAGTAGATATGACAATATGGTAGTGGGATAGGATGGTGGTTGAGAATCAGAAAAAAACAAAGAAATAGATGGAAGACCTAATGTTTCTAGGAGATGCTATAGAAACTTTTCTCTTAGAAATCTTTCTCCCATGAAAGAAAAATGGGTGTGGAATATTAGATGTATTGTTAGACAAGGTTGACATGTTAGTTTTGCTAAAAGGCAAAACCTTTTAAACTTTTGTTACAAGACAAGGCTCCCTGGGAATTAGGGCAGGGTATATATGAATATATCATATATAAATATACCATTCAAGAATGAATATGGTTTTAAAAATAAAAGGCATCAATACAAAAAGAAAAAGAAAATAACAAATAAAAAGACATCTCTCTCCTTTCTCAGTCAGCATTTGCTCTCGGGAAGTATGAGAAGGGAGCTGATGAAGCAAGCCTGGAGCCCTCAGGAACGTCAATTTAGAAGATTATGCTTGTCTAAGGATGCCAGAGATTCTCATTCTATACACAAAATAGTATTGTGAAAAATTTGAAGGTGGTTAAAAGAATAATCCTACTTGGGGGGAGGAGCAGAATGGGTTCTTCCTCTCCCTGACTGAGTGTGGCTTCCTACACCTATCTTATCACACTTTCCCATTCTTCCTTGTATTTTAGTTATCCAGGGTCATGTCCTATCTCCCATGTGAGGAATCCTAGATGATAAACAACTTGTTGTTAAGTTTTTTTTTCTAGGTTTTCTTCTACATCACCCTCATCCCAAAGAAAAAGAGAAATAGAAAGTAAGCAATTTCAAGGGATTCCTGTGAATGGAGATAAAAAAAAAAAAAGGTCATCATATTCTACTATAATGGGGCCTTTAAAAAACAAAAACAGTCAACTGGTTCACAGAAAAATACTTCAGAAAAGGCCTAGAGGACAAGAGACACAAAGTGGGCATTGAGACTGCAGTGTGATGCAAATGCTTGAGGGGTCCCGAGTCTGGGGTAGGGGCCACACAGCACAGGGTAATGTCACCCTCCAGTGACCACCAGATTCTAAGTATCAACTTACAATTGACCAGGAAGTAATAGATGGGTGACAGTGGATAGAAGCTGATCTAGAGTCAGAAAAACCTGAATTCAAATCTTACTAATTATGTGACCCTGCACAGACTCAGTTTCCTCATCTATAAAACCAGGATCACAATAACACCCAATTCCCAGGAGTATTGAGAGGATTGAATAAGGTAACACAGATAAATCAATTTGCAAACCTTAAAGCATCATATAGACATGAGCTATGATATGAGAGGAGTTGGATCAGGGATTACCATAAACCTTGCGATCAAAGTGTCCTCCTGCTGCTCTTTGAGTTTGGAAATGGGGAGATGGGAGTAGGGGACGCTTGCTAGGCTGCCTCTGCCAAGGATTTCTGAGTACAGCTATTCCCTTAACAAAGTGAAGCAGAGAATTTAGACATAAAACAGGAGCAACTCCCACTCCTGATGTTGCTGGGAAATAGAGATTTCAGGCCTCTCCTAGAGCCACTCAAGTATTCTAATATTATA
This sequence comes from Antechinus flavipes, assembly GCF_016432865.1. NCBI lineage: Eukaryota > Metazoa > Chordata > Mammalia > Dasyuromorphia > Dasyuridae > Antechinus > Antechinus flavipes. The sequence goes on from NC_067399.1 coordinate 535,929,379, forward strand.
TCTTATTTTTACCCCTTCTGGTAAATGTAATCTAATCTGTAATATGAAGGGAAGAGAAAACAATAAACACATATTAAGTGCCTACTATGTGCAGGGCACTGTGCTAAGTACTTTGCAAATATCTCAATCATGCTTCACAACAACTTTGGGAGGTAGATGCCATTATTTCCCTTACTTTGCAGTGGAGGAACTTTTGAGGAAACTGAGATAAATTGAGGTTAGGTGACCTGCTCAGGGATAACAGCTGGTACATATCTGAAGCCAGTTTTGAATTCAGGTCTGTCTTCCTGACTCCAAGCCCAGCACTCTATCCACCAAGCCATCAAGCTGCCTGAAAACGGTTCCAATTTTATGCTGATTTGGTATTACTGTGAATATAGTCAAGACAGGGGAAGCTATGTGGTGCAGTAGATAGAGCACTGGTCCTAGAATCAGACTCATCTTCCTGAATTTAAATCTGACCTCGGAGACTTGCTAGCTATGCGATCCTAAGCAAATCACTTCACCCTGTTTGCCTCAATTTCCTCATCTGTAAAATAAGCTGAAAAAGGAAATGCAAAACATCCCAGTATCTTTGCCAAGCAGATCCTAAATGAGGTCACAAAGAGTTGGACAAGCCTAAAACAACTCAACAACAATAGTCAAGACAGATTACATCAAGCCAAAAAAGTTACTAAATTGATTATTCTATATTATATCCAAAAAGTCCATATGTATGCAGATATAGTATAATATAAAAATACAAATACACACATACATAATGAGATTGCAGTGTGGTCTATAAACACACACACAAGTATGAGTTCAAGTATAAAGCTCAAAATTCCCCCCTCTACTACTGCTTTTGTACTTATTGTTTAGTTATGTGCAACTCTTTGGGACCTTACGCGGGATTTTCTTGGCGGAGATACTGGAGGGGGTTGCCATTTCCTTCTCTAGCTCATTTTACAGGTGAGGAAACTGAGGCACTCAGGGTTAAGTGATTTGTCCAGGGTCACACAGTTAGTAACCGTCTGGGGCCACGTTTGAATTCATGAAGATGTCTCCCAACTCCGCTCCACCATCTAGCAATGACACACCTTATACTAGATCACTTCAAAATACTTGTGGATATTTCCTAAAATGCTACAACCTCCCAATTACTCAATCTGCTTATTTCTCATGACTTCACTCCTCCTACCTCACCTACATATATCTGCAGCTAGAGGTCCACAGCATCATACCCTTCCCTTATGGAGGTCATTCTCCATAAATTTACTACTTTCTGAACTCCGAAATCCCATCGTCCAGTCAAAATCTCTCTTTCCTTTCCTATGCTTTGCCCCTCCAAAACCTATTCTTTTTCTTAGCTGTGATCTCCAATCTTTCTCCCCCTCTGTATTTTCCCAGTATGTCAGGTCATCCTCCCTGCTCTGGCTAGACTCTCCTCCTCTATCCCTTAATAAATTGGGATCGTTCCATATCATTATCCTAGACTCTCCAATCTCTTACACCCTTGTCCTATCACTGCTCAATCACCCTTGCCAAACCCAACCTGGATGACTTCCACCATCTCCCTACTCCATTCTTAGTCCTGTACAATTGAATTGAGCCAGAGGAAATCATACAACTCTGCTACCTGGGTCCACTACCAATCTATATTATCTAACTTCATCCAGGCCTGCATTGCAGAAAGCAGTCAAGGCCATCCCGACTTTTATCCTGTCACTGCACTTCTATGATTGAAGGAAGGACAGAGACGAATGACTGCAGTTCTATCTTACTTAAATCCAACTCAAGCATAAATTAAGACATGACACTAATGATGGCATTGGTCCTTTTTGATAAGGAAGGATGGAAAAACTGCTACAATAACAACAACTGATTATCTATTTACTCTCCAAATCTTCCCTTCTCCAAAACCTTCATCAATTGTTTAGACCTTAATTGACTCAGAGTAAAAATAACTAGCAATTGTTTTGGTTTTGGCTAGAAATCCCAAGGGTCCCAGATTGGATTGTTTTAGGGGGTTTGTGGCTAGTTAAAAGGCCAAGGTCTCCCACTACATGCAGGCCCATCTCCAGTGATCCTGGTCCATATCTGATCCAGATGGCTCCAGAGGGTAAAGTAATCCAGGTGACCTTGCACATCCCTCCCTCACTTAAATCCTCGTCATGGCACCCCCTCCCTGATGTCATGGCCCTCTATGAGAATGAGGGGCAAACAATCACAATCTCATCCCTTCACACTGGACCAAGATAGCCTAGGACATTCATTCAAAGCAGCCTCCAGATTCTGGATCCACCTTGCTGACTTTACATCACCTTTCCCTAATCCCTCCTTCACTTCACTCTTGTAGGAAGAGTGAACCAACTCTACTACAAGCCCCTTCCACCTCGGCCTTTCCCTCTGCTCAGGATCATACCAGAGGAAAAGGGGCTGTCATCTTTCCAACTTAGACCCTCTGACTCCAGACTCAACTAACTTTTCATTGTACTCCCCTAACCTATCAAAATAGAAATCTCCCCTGTCAAGGCAACCTATTAAGTCATAATCATTTTAATGTGACTCAATAAATCAACAGGTGTTTACTCTGAGCCTACTCATTGCTTAGGGCTGTGGGGGTGATAAAGGACTAAGAACAGTTTCTTCAGGGGCATAAACCTATTTGGATGAATTTGTCAGACTATTTTCCTTTTTGGCCAGAGGGAATCATGTCAGAAAGATAGAGGGAAAGCACTGACTAAAATGGGGAAAAAGAGCATGGAAAAGGAGATTCATAAATTAAATTAAAGAATCCACCTTAGGGGTGATATTTAAAAATAACAGTTGACATTTAAACAATACTTTACATAGATTATCTCACCCAAGCCTCCCAACAAACCTGTGAGGTAGCTACCACAAGACATTCTTATCTCCATTTGTTTTTTATTGCTTTTTCCAAAGGCTCAGAGTAGTAGCTAAGTAGTATAATGGATAGATTCATGAACTTGGGTTTGGGAAGACCTGAATTTGACTCCTACTTCAGACACTTACTAGATATAAGAATCTGGGCAAATCAAACTCAGTCTCAGTTTTTCTCATCTTTACAATGGGATAGTACTTACCTCTCACAAGCTTATAAGAATCAGAAAACATGTGTTATCAGAATTTGAAGTTTAAAACCATTTTGATAATGATATTTTCTCTCTGTAATCCTATGTGTTTTGTTTTGTGTATTTAAAAACATTATTCTGAAAAAGGGGTTCATAGGGTTTTTCCAGAAGGGGTCACAACAATAACAGCAAAGATTAAAAAAAAAAGATTTCCAAATCTTGAAGTACCATATTAATATGAGTTCCTATAATTAAGTGATTTACCCAGGGTGGCACAGGTCACAGTGGCAGAGGAAGGATTTGAACTGAGGTTCTCCTGGCTTGATCCATTAGCTGTGATGCTGGTGGTGTTATTTGCCTCCCAGTTCAGACATTTCTCTTAATGAAAGAAATCAAATAGTTACATGAGCAGTGGATCAGACGAGGCACTGCTGCCAAGGCACAGGACCCTGGCTAAGGCCCTCTTTGGTGTGAGTGATGCCCTTTCCATTTAAACAGTGCAGTGAATTCAGGGTCAGCAGGGAGGAAGTCCAGGACCCAGGCAGATTGTTTATTCAAAGGGGTCCACCTACTGGGAAAATTTAGGTAACTCAAACAAGCCTGTTTATTCTTCTCCCATAGCAAACAAAAAACAGGCCTAATTTCCCTTCAAAGCCTCGGGCTGGGATTGGAGAGGAATGATTAAAGTAATGGGAAGACAAATATTTTCCCTGAGAAAATGATAAAACTTGAGGCAGCAAAAGCAAATAGTAACTTCCAAAGGGCGTTGGTGCCTGGAGCTAGACTGTGTCTGTGAGAACTTGCTTTATCCAGGATTGGAGGAGGAGGAGAAGGAAGAGAAGGAGAAAGAGGAGCAGAGACAGAAACAGAGAGAGAATGTGTGAGAGACAGAGAGAATGTATGTGCGTGAAAAAGAGAGAGGTGGGGGGAGGAGGGAGGAAGGAAGGGAGAAGGGGAGAGAAGAAGTGAGAGAGGGAGAGAAGAAGTGAGAGGAAAAAGAGAGAAGAAGGGAGGAAAGAAGGGAGGAAGGGAAAGAAGAAAAGAGGGAAGGAAAGAGAGGGGGGAAGAAGAGGAGAAGAGGAGGAAGAAAGAGAGAGAGAGAGAGAGAGAGAGAGAGAGAGAGAGAGAGAGAGAGAGAGAGAGAGAGAGAGAAAGCAGAGGCAGGGGGAGATGGAGACAGAGACAGAAAGAGATTCAGAGAGAGAAAGAGACAGAGAAACACAGAAAGAGAAAGAATGAGACAGAAAGAGAAAGAGATACAGAGAGAGAGAGAGAGAAGGAGGGAAAGAGGAAGAAAGAGAGAGAGAGAAGAGAGAGAGGAGAGAGACGGGGAGGGGGGAGGCGGCACAGAGCCAGAGACACACATACAAAGAATGAGAGAAAGAGAGTGAATGAGAGAAAAAGAGAGGGAGAAAATAGGGTACAATTGAAGATAGGGAAGGAAGTGGGATTGATACGGAGGTCATCAACAACCATATTGGAAGGCTGGAAGGGAGCCAGAAAAATGAGAACTTGTTTATGGAGACAGTGCCAAATATGACCCAGGGAATTGGGACATCTCATCTTCTCAATGCTATCATCTTTATTATTATGGTGAGCAGAGGAGATTGTCATTCTCTAGGTGTAATTACAAAACCTACCACCTAACCCCAATCTGCCTTTTATGTCCTATCTCCTGGTGCTCTCCATACAGGTACCATCTGGTTTACACAGACTACTTTCCTCCTATAGATCTTTGAGAATAGAAACTCCCTCCTCCCCTTATTTCTTCCTTCCTTTCTCTCCCCTTCTCCCTTTTCTCCCTCTCCTACTTTTCTTTCTCTCTTCCTCCTTTATCCTTCTCCATTCCTTCCTTCCTTCCTTCTTTCCTTCCTTCTACCTTTCTGTCCTTCCTTTTACAGTTCCTGTAGCTTAAAAAAAAAAAAAAAAACTGCTTTAGAATCAATAAAAGCAGAACTCATTCCCCGTCCCTGACATACATACACTGGCTGTGTGACTCCCAGGTAAGTCCCTTTATGTCTCAATACCAGAATAACCAAACATTCAGGTAACAGCCTGACAAGCCATATCACTCCCAAGTGTGGCCCAAACTAGATTTAGATGTAGTTCCTGTGTGGTTTTAATTTTTATGTGTTGATATATTAATTAAAAAAGAAATCTATGAACATGTGTGGATTTCTAAGGCAACATGTGGCCCACAGGGATCCTATGTATGATATAGTGACTTCCATTTCTGTTTGAGTTTGACACCGATACTCCAGGCAACTCTAAGCTAATAAGGAAGATAATGAATGACCTGAATGGGTAGCAGGAATTTCCCTTTTTGCAATTCCCTCCACCAATGAAATCAGGTCCACTCAGAATCCCTATGCCAGTGACATTTCTTAGTGTAACACATGGCAAGTGCTAGATAAATTTTTGATTGTTTACCTCACTCTTAATTGTTCTTTGTCCTTTATTCTCAAAGAGGATCAATGAAATCATGAAGGTGATGACTTGACTTGTCTGTGGATAGGATTTAAGTGAGAGAGAGAGATAGTCAAACTCATCCATCTCACACTCTCCTCCAAACATTGAAGACCTAACCCTCTCGCAGACATATTTCATTCCAACCCCTGTGCCCTTCTTTATACTTTTCTGTCCATTGCTCCAGCCTTAACTTAAATCCCACAGGCTTGATGAAGGCTTTCCTGACCATCCCAGCCTATAGTGAGTTCTCACTTGATCAGAATTCCTAAGATTCCTCCATGTCTGTTTTGCTGGAAGAATCTAAGCATCCCAGAGTCTTAGAACTGGGAGAAACCTTAGAGACTTCCTATTAAAGGCAGGATTCTTCTCTTCAGAATACCTCACAGGTTTCCTTCTCTTGAATACTCCCAATGGTGAGCAGCTGGCTGGTTGAGTTTTTAAGAAAGTCCAGTGGTTAGAAAGTACTTCCTACTTTCTGTAGGAACTGTAACTACTCCCCCCCTACACACACACCTTGTAATTTCAATCTATTAGGCCTAATTCTGCTTTCCAACACAATTGAAAATCATGCATATTCTTTAGCGTTCTGTCTCAGTCTTGACCTGCGGTTTTGAGCTTATTGGTCAATTAAAACCTTCAGTTGCTTTACATATGAATTACTGTGAGGTCAAATGTCCTCTGGTTTCTTACTTGCCTATTGATTTTTGAACCAAAATGTAGGCTTTTGCATGGTTTAGTTGGGCCCCTTACTTTTAAGAAGGAGAGATTTTATAGGGCCAGTTTCCTCATTTGGCAATTTACCTAATATTTTCTGACACTGTTCCCATCTATGTTTGTCTTCTCTTTCCAACTACTTTCTTCTTTGTATGTCTCTTCATCCAATATCCCTTCTCCAAGTCTTAGAAAAATGGCCTCACCTATAAAATGGTGGTATACTGGCACAGAATCAGAAAGATTGGGTTCCAACTGCATCTCCAACACTTACCAATCTGACAATAAGCAAATCACTTCATGTCTCTGAGTCGCAAAGTCTTCATTTGTAACATAAGACCACAAAAGAGTACTTTGGGTAGGTGATATATAACTTCTCTGTTCCACAAATTGGGGATCTCTAAAATAGGGATGACACTTACCCCAAAGGGCGACATTCTTACCTTTTCATGCGTGAGAAAGCTGCATTCTGAGAAGATGAGACACGAGAAACAGAAATTCTAACCAAAATTAAATGGCTATAATCTACAAAGTTCTGTACTAGGATCTAGTGACATAGATTGCTAGAGGTTTTGAGTGAATATTGCTCAAATATTGCTACTATATTTGTTACTATAAAGGAGCATGACAACATACTGTCCTTTGACTTCAGGGAGGCTGAGTTTTAAGTTTCCTAAGCCAAAGCTTCTTTCCTATATTTCTGCTCTTCAATGCCAATCCCTCCTGTAGCCTTAATTCCACTCTCCTTGACCCTTCCATAGTACCTTATGAGACCTCTGAACTATTGTTAATAAACTACCCTTGATCTTATTTATTTTATTTTTAATTTTTACATTTTAAAAAATTCTGATATTAACAAATAGCCCCTAAAGTAGGCAGGCGAACAGGAAAAGGGCGGTGGGGGGAGGAGGTGGAGGGAAGATGTGGGGGAAGATTCTCCATGATACTACCAAATTTCTAGTATGTACAGTTTGACTTTATTTTTAAAAATGTAATAAAATTCAAAATGAAATTTTTAAAGCTGACATGCTTATTTGTGAGTCTTCCTGGCCTATCATCTTTCCCTTATCTATACATTAAAAAAAAATACTTCAATAATCATCTTTCCTATTGTAACAGCAGGAGACAGGAGATATAACCTTAGCTCTAGCCCTCTTTTTTTTCCCCACTTCCTTTTTCCTTAAACCTGCATCCTTCTGAAAATTACTATATATATATATTCAATACAGCCAGATCCCTATTAGCCCAAATTGTGAATTTTGGAAAATGGTCCCATTATTTTCATTCATGCTGCATATTTCCTTTTGACTGGAACCAATTACCATATTTTACATATAATTATACTGTCAATAGTACAAACTCGTTGTGGTATTCATTATTTGTACTAATTGGAATCTAGCTGCATTTTGGATAATTCATATATCTTGTTTTCCTTAAAAGAATATAAACCATTGAAGGGTAAAGATTTGTTTCCTCTTCTCTTTTATTTATTTTTGGCTGAGCTAATTGGGGTTAAGTGACTTGCCCAGGGTCACACAGCTAGGTTTTAAGTGTGTGAGATCAGATTTGAACTCAGGTCCTTCTGACTTCAGGGCTGGTGCTCTATCTACTATACCATCCAGCTGCCCCTCCTCTTCTCTTTTTATGCCCATCTTAGCTCAGTACTTTTCAGGTAATAAGACTATAAATACTTGTTAACTTGAATTGGAAACAGCCCCTATTCATTTCTTAAACTTCTCTTGATTAAAAAAAAAAATTAGATTCTTTGTTTGGTAATATATTTATTTCATTTCTTAACCTCTCAATTAAAAAAAAAAAAAAAAGAATTAGATTCTTTGAAAACAGCCCCTATCTTCATGGTGCTTATATTTACCTCAAGACACGTTTTCATGGGTAAGAGAATGAGAAAATATTTACTGGCTAATGGGATGTTATTCAGGAAGTTTGTGCTTCCTGAGTGAACTACCACAGTGTGATTGATGAAGTGAGTCTTGGAAGAGCAGGAAAAGGGATTCTGATAATTAGAAGGAAGGATAACCAATGCTGTGACAGGGTCACCAAAAACTATCTCTAGTTGGGCCACCATTTCCGTGGAGGCCACCTGGCCAGAGTGCCTTTTTCTATCAGAAAAACAACATTCCAGCGTTAGATTGCCAGAGGAGCTGGATTCAAATCCCAGCACCTCTCCTGATCTCTGTGATCTGATAAATCAATTAACCTCTCCCAAAACTCCGTATAGATCAGCCTTAAAGAACTTTCCAGCAACAAACATATGTTCTCATGACCTTGACTTCATACAGCAAAGGGCATAGAGTTCCCTATCTATGAGAAATTTAAATTCAATCCAACATTAAATACAAAGCACTGTATTTGATGATACAGATTCCCAGAGATTTTGCAACAAATGAATATTACCATGAATTACCATTACCATATGTCATTATCCACCTTTTCAAAGCACTCTAAGGATTATAGATTAAAGATGGAAAAAACCTTACAGTTCTTCAAGTCCAACTCTCTTGTTTCACAGGAACAAAAATCAAGACAAAGTCAGTGTAGTGTCAAGGGAATCCATAAATGTTAGAGGGATGCAAAGACTAAGAACAGCCTCTGTTGGAGTCACTGAGGAAGACCTCTTAGAGTAGGTGATTTGGGGTTTTTCTGGACTCTGATGAGAACTCTACAGTCACAGAACATCTGTGCTCCAAAGTTCAAGCGATAATTTCACCTTTGGTAAAGCCAATGTTGACCTTCCCTACTTTGACCTAGAATAAGCTGATAGCTGCTCAGTAGCTAGAACACCCACTTGAATTTCATTGGTCCACTGCAAGTCTGTCTTCCCCATCTCTCCTACATTCTTCTGACTGAAGCCATGTCACATCCAAAGTTGTTCCCCAGACATGCCCTATGAAGTCTTGATGAATCTTAATAGTCATTATTTGGCTAAAATCCCTCCTCTCATTCATGCTATGGTCTCATTAACTTTCTGGGGTGTTTGGAATTTATGTTCCTGCCCACCCTGAAAATGAGGTATGACTGAACACTGACATGAGTCTTTTAGATCTCACATTAAAGGAATATGGGCAAGTCACCTCTTTGTAGCTCAGTTTCCTCATCTGTAAAATGAAAGGATTGAAGGAGATGTTCTCAAAGGTCCCTCTAGCTCTAATAGTCTAAGTCTTGAGGCCTCCAACAAATCAGCCATTCACTGGGTTTAAGCAGCAAAACAATTATTTTTTCCATTGCTAGTTCCTGTTAATCCACTCAAGATAAATAAAACTAATGTGAGTCCATTTGTCATGTGGACTTAATTATTCCAAATTGCATTTGTCTTGGCTGAGAGTGCTAACGTGCTTCACAATATTTGTGATTTACCAAGAAGGATTTAGTACCAAATGCCTCTCAGATGAGGGAAAAAAAGAAGAAAAGAAAAATATATGTTCCTCGACAAGTCACTATTCTTGATCCCTCCCACTCCATTTCCTGGCCAACAAGAGCCATCAAGAATAAGAAGGAGCAAGAACAAGGACAGGGGTGCTCCTGAAGGGGCTCTTGCTGTGAATAGGAAGTTGCTTGTCAACAAAGCATCACTGTTGGGCTCTTGAAGCCAGAGCTAGCCCCCTGCTTGCTCCAGAAAAAGATGATGATGTTCGTGGAAAATTGTGGTCAACAAGGACACAGTTTTCTGTTTAACTCCATTACTGAATAATAAACTTCAAGGCCCCATTCTGTTTTCATAAAAAAAAAAAAAAAGTCTGGTCCCTGAACCGTGAAAACCACATGTGAGACAAAAGGGAAGAAAAAGAAAAGAAATCAGATAAAGATCTCTTAAAACAACAACAATAATAATCTTCCCTTCTTCCCTCCCAATATTCTGTAGGATAGATGCAAAAATGAAGTTTTCTTTTTGGGGGTAGGAGACTCAGTAAAAGTTTTTCTTTTTCATTACATCTGCTCATTTTGATATCTGTAGGTCATTTGACTAGGACCTCGATTTGAGGCTCTACTGACCCAGTGTTCTTAAAGATATAGATAGATAGATAGAGAATAAATCTATTGTTCCATTATTATAGGGAACTCCTAAGTGAGGACAGTCCCTCTACTGAGGCAGACTGACATCATCTCTGCTACTTAGAATTCTAGAGAATTGTCTAAGACACTGAGAGATGAAATTATTTTCTCAGGTTCACGCATATCCCAGGACCTTGTGATTTTAAAGCAAGCTCTCTATTCATGAAGCCATGTAACCTTTCAGTTAGAGATGAAAGAATCTAAGAATTTTTGTTTGTTTGTTTTGATGAGGCAATCAGTAACTTGTCCAGAGTCACACAGCTAATAAGAATCAAGTGTTTGCATCTGGATTTGAACTCAGATCCTTCTGATTCCAGGGCTGGTGCTTTATCCAAAATCACAGAATCTTAGAGTAGAAAAGACCTAGGAGGTCCTCTAAGTCTTCTCCAACCTCCATTATATTACAAGCTCCCGAAGAGCAGATGTCTTTTGTTTCTTTTGGTATCCCCAACATTTAATACAATGCCTGACATAAAGTTGGAGCTTAATGAATGCTTATTGACTGACTGACTGCTTTCTCGCCCAAAGTAGAAATCACTATTATAGTGTCCCTACAATGTGCAGAGAGTAGAGTTAAACAAAACACAGAGTGGGTCTAAGATTGAGCTACCAAGCCACTGACTTCATTTCTCCCACCCTAGAAAAAGGAAATTAATTTCATCTCCTCAGATCATTTTGTGAATGTTTATTGGGAGGTATAGGGGACTGATGAGGTATAAATCACAAAAGAACAGAATCATCTGAAATGAACTCACAGGTTCAAAACGTTTTCAAGTCAAGGGGAGTAGCTTTACTGTGACGCTTAGCAAGCAGGCAAAGTTCCTAAGGAAGCTGCAATTAATAAGGAGGAAGATGGGACCCTTTGTGAGAAAAGATGCCAAACAAGATATATAACTATGTGAGTTGTGTGCGTTCGTAAGACTACAGATTATCACAGTATAGGTCGGGTTTATGCCAGATAACCCTTGAAATGGACAAGTATAGCTTTTCCTCCTGAACATATACAGTATGTGGTGTCCATACAAGGTTTGTACAAGATAATTTAGTCAAAATAAGAAATTTCACAGGGTCAATGTGTTCCGGTATCAAAAGGAGATAGAGGGAGATAGCATCCTTCACTGGGTCCCATTTAGATACTGGATTACAGCCAGGGACATAATATTTTGCAGTACTGAACCAAGTATTCTGGGATATACAAAGAGGACAAAAATTATCTCCCTGTCTTCAGACTTTACACTCAAGGAGGGGACACAAAATAAGCCCAAAACATACACAAAAAAAGACACAGCAATACAAGGTTGAATGAAAAGTATGGGCAGTATATGTTCTAAGATTTAGAGTAGACACAGATCATTGGGGACTGTGATATACTTGAAGCTTCAAGTAAAAAAAAAAAGTGGGAACTTGAGCTGGGTCTTCAACAGTGGGGAGGATTTAATCATCCAAAAAGAAAGGAGAAGGCATTTCTGTCAGAGGCAACAACCTCAGCAATGTTTCACGTGTACAGCTAGACTGAAACATAAACTCATTTTCTACCCTTATCCATAGAATCAGTCAGTAAGCATTTATTAATCACCTACTATATTCCTGGCACCCTGCTAAGTGCTGAAGATGAAAAGAAAAAAAAAGTCTGTTTTTGTGGGTATTGGCAGTTCCAGGAAACATTCTTAAATATGTTGGTGGGTAGATAGGTGATGTTATCTACCTTTCAGTCTCTGAACTTAGAGACTGTCTGTGCCAAAGAACCTTAAGCTTAATGAAATTGAGAGCAGGACTAATGGACCTCAAAAAAACTCCCATTGGTCTCCCATACTTTTTTTTGAGGTTTTTATGGGAAAGTGTACATGCCAGGAAAGGACATTTGCTAGATAAGATGCTTCTAAGTCCTAACCCCAGGCCACAGAGGGTGCCATGAGGAAATGGGGAAGTGGGGGGAGAGGGCAAGCAAGGTAAAGTTCGTGGGTAGATATAGTCAAATGAAAAATTGTGTGGGCTTTTTAAATGAAAACTTCCTTATTTCTGTAGCCCTTTCTTTTTTTACTTACCCAAGTTCTCCTGCCCATCAATTTTCCTTCTTTCCCTCCACATAATTCTTCACACTATGGGTTCATGAGTCTCCTCCACCCCCTTCCCTCAGCTCCCACCATCTGGAGCAACCCCAGGGATATGTAGGCCTCTGAGTCCCCCACTCATGGTAAATTGAGCCCTTCCTCCCTCCTCCCTCTGGCCTCATCAGTGATAAATGGAGCAGAGGCCTCAAGAGGCAAACTTTCTCACTGGGTTTAACAAATCATTGATTTTAAAAATTAATAAACCAACTCAGCCAGGGAGCTTGAGGGACCCAGTTCTGTGTACAAGACTCCAAGTGTTATAAAGAGGCACAGGGTTTTACCCTGTTCTATCTCTTGGGCATTCTTCCAGCCCCAGCAAACAGTCAGGGGAGGGAAAGATCACTGACTAGTGGTTAAGGCTCAGGAGGGTCATGAAGTATTCTGCCCCACCTCCATAAAACATATTCTCCCTTCCTCTCCAAAACAAGTACCAAAGTCGACACTTCAGATTTGTTCTCTGAGATGTAAGAAAAACTAAGCTCTCTGAGCCAGTCTCTTGAGAATTCAGCATCCTCCTCACCCACCTACCTCCCCCTACCTCCCTTCTTTCCACTTCCCACACAGCCAGACCTTGAGTTCATCCAGTATTCATAAAAGAACAGGCTATCAAATCCTGTTCCCCGGACAGCGGGGAGGGGCCCGAGCCAAGGACAGATTGTTATAAATAGGCATGTCTGCCTGGGAGAAGGTCACAGGGACCGGTGAAAACTGCCAGAATTTTAACAAGAGAGAAAGTAAAATGCAAATTAACTGAGGGCCCCACATGGCCCTCTTACAAGGCACTGTTTGCCGCAACTGGGGGATGTGAAGGGAGGGTCCCAGAGGAAGAAGAGAAGGAGAGAGGAAGAGGAAAAAAAAAAAAAAAGGAAGGTGGTGGAGGCTCAGGGGAGGAGAGAAAGGATGAGGAAGAAGTGGGCTGGGTGAACAAGGAAGAGGGTGAAAAGGATATGGAGAGGGAGGAAGACTAGTACAGAGAAAAAGAAGGGAAGATGGTAGAGAAGAGGAGGAGAGAAGTGGTGAAGGAGAAAGGGAGAAGAGAAAGGATGAGGAGTAAGGGGAGAAAGAAAAGGGTGGAGAGGGTGAAAATAAGAAGAGAGAAGACATCGAAATTAAGGAGAAAGGAGGAAAAGTGGAGGAAGAAGGGGGGGGTGGCTCAGTAGCATCTATTCTAAGGGAAGGAAAAGCAGTGAAAAAAGATCCACGCCAGAGCCAGAAGTGCTCTCCTGAAGGAAAAGGCACTTTTACATGGTATTTATTTATTTTTTAAAGTGGCCTGGCACCTTTCCGCCCCTGGGCACAGAGCAGATTCTCCTCCCGGGAGGAGGAGGTGGGGGAAGGGCCAGAGAAGAATAGGAAGGTCATTCCTCCCATCTCCCTCCGCCTAAGAGGGGAAAATCCAAAACAGGCCCATCCTTGTTCCAAACCCAACCAACTTCCCACAAACTGCCCCCACCACCTTCTTTTTCCCCTTCATTTCCAAGTGCCCTGTTGAAGCAGTCAGAGTACACAAATACTCATAGCTACGCAAATAGCAACTCTCTATTTGCTCTGTTTGCTCAGCCAATATTGACTTTCCAGCCTAACACTGCTGCTATTGAGCTGGGGTTATTCACAATAATGTTTGACTAGCGTTAGAACAGCACCCGGTGATAACAGCCGGCAGAACAGGAAGGACTCTCCCCCCACACACTTTGTGCCCCCCTCCCCCTTTGCCCAGGGCCGGCCCCCTCCCGCCTGCCCTCCGTGGGACCGGGCCATCCTGACAGAAGGCCATAATGACAGTGTGCTTATTTAGTCAAGTACGGGGAAGGCTCAGGCAAGGCGGCTCTCGGCTCTCCGCTGTCCAAACAAGCCGAGGTTAGAGTGTTATTGTGTACTCCTGTTAAGTCAACACTCCCGGGAGATGGAGCAACAAAGAAGAAAAAAAAGGTTACATTTAGACTTGTCATTTCGGGGGCGGAGCCAGGAAGGAGCGCTCCCGATGCAGGCGGGAGGTTTTACCTGGGGGCTTTTGCTCTATAATGGGCTCTACTTCCCATGCACAGACACCGGGACTGCCCCGAGCCCCTCCCGGCGCTAGGAGACTCAGAAGGCAGAGGATGAGTCCACCCCGAGGTGCTGAGGCTTCCAGTGTGAGGAGACTTGATGGAGCTCACTGGGGTAGCAGCTGGGGTCACTTCCCAGCTTCCTCTTCTATAACAAGGGTCCATGGGTCTAGATCAGGGCTCCTAATTTTTTTTTCCACTTGCGCCCCATTTTCGCCTGAGAAATTTTTCCTCGACCCGGGGTTTATAGGTATATAAAATCATAACTTCACAACCCCCACACTCAGTCACAAGATCCCATAAGGGGGGGGGGAGAATCACAGTTCGAGAAGCCAAAAGCAGAAGGAAGCTAAGAGACCACTCCAGGTAGGAGTAAGGCACAGAAGCAAAAATAATTGCATCGGAAGTTTGAGGGTCTGGATTTGGATTTGCTGCTGGGTGACTTCATATGGTTTGATAGACTGTGCTCTATTTGTGGAAAGGCAAATTATTTCTCTTCTCTGACTCAGTTTCTTTGTTTCTAATATAGGGGTTGAAAGAGTTTCTGGTCAATGAGGTCTCTACTAAGTCGTGTGAGAGGGAGAGAGGGAGAGGAAATATAGAGAGAGACAGAAAGAGAGACAGGGAGAGAGATCATTGTAGCTGATCTCTCAATCAGACCCAGGGCTCAATCTATTGAGCCGCCTAACTGCCTCCTTTCACCCTTTTATAATCTAATCCCCACCCCCTCCCCCAGTTTTGCTGGCCTGGGACTATACATGGGATTTTACTGCAGCTTCCAGTGTACCTGTAAACCAGGGGCTTCCCTCTTCTCTCCTGATGAAGATCAACACCTAACATAACACAATAACACTGCAGAGCCTTGAAAAGTGATTTCTTCTGGATCACCCAGCTAATATACCAGTGGGTACTTGAACCCATGTCTTTTGGGTTCCACTGTTTGGGGTCTTTGGGGTCCATTGTTACCCTCTGTTGGTTTTACAGATGCATAGAATAAAATATTATCAGTTCCAGAGGCAGTCTTCCACATATACAACCATCATAGAATCAGAGAGCAAAGAATTCTCTCTTTTAACAAAATGTGTGTGTGTGTGTGTGTGTGTGTGTGTGTGTGTGTGTGTGTGTGTGTATCCTCCCCACCTACTTCATTAAAACAAGGAATGCTAGAGGATGTAAATCCCCTGTACAGGCCCTAGTTTCCTCATCTGTCAACAGAATTAAGAAGGAGCAGATGCCAGTCCCTTCCCTAGACCTCAGTTTCCTTTTTGGTATAAAACCTCTCAAATCAGAGGGTTTTAAATTAAAAATACTCCTACAAGAAAAAGCAGTGAATAAAATTCATACTTCAGTTTAAATGACTAACATTCTGAACACAGGAAGAAATCAGGGAAAGGAGCATCGCACACACTTGGCAGGTGGAGATGCAGGACAATGGAGGAGTTTCTGTCCATCCCTATGCTGGGCTCTTTGGGGTTTAAAAACCCCATGGTCTTGTGACATCGATTCATTATGCAAAGGAGTGTCAGTTTGGGAGGGTTAGGTCTGAATGCTGGCTTTATTCATTCCCTACAACATTTCGAGTAAGTTACTCCTGCTCTCCAACCCGCTATTTCTTCATCCAAACACAGAATAAGCTGGACCATATAAAACCAGAGGTTCCTTCCAGCTCTTATCCCTATGATCTCTCCTTTCCGGGCCTTAGTTTCTTTTTCTTCCTGTGCAAAATGAGAAGTTGGACTCAATGACTGGCAGAGAATTCTTGTACCCCTCAATCTATGATCAAATCATCTTGTAGGGACCACCAGACCTGCACATATGAAACCGTTAAAATGAAATCCAGGGCAGCCCAGATCCCAGGGTTAAGCAATGTGGTCTTTAATCACAAGAGCAATGGGGATTCCTAGAAAGGCAAGATCAACAGGGGCTGGAGTAATGGGGATGGAGAGGTGGGGAAAGGCTTTCCCTCAGCCAAAAGCAGAGCAAAGCTACTCAAAGAACACACTTTGATCAGCTGTGCTGTGTTTATGGATATGGGCCCATGGCTTATCCCCAGGTCAATATTAACCAAATTATCATAATTACCCAGGGGCTGTTCTAAAAATTAGTCATAGCCAGCCCTGGTATATTGGGAACACCAAAACAGTGATTTTC
This sequence comes from Antechinus flavipes, assembly GCF_016432865.1. Taxonomy (NCBI): domain Eukaryota; kingdom Metazoa; phylum Chordata; class Mammalia; order Dasyuromorphia; family Dasyuridae; genus Antechinus; species Antechinus flavipes. Next base: position 535,946,011 of record NC_067399.1, read on the forward strand.
TCAAATTGGCCATTCACATTCCCCACTAACTGTTCTCCCTAAAGGCTTTAGAAGTGAGCAGGAAACTCTCCAGAAACATTTCAGACTGTATCCAGGCCATTACATTGAGCCTGGCCATCAGGCTTTTGGAACTGAGGGAAGTTTTCTATGGGGTGATATTCAAGAAATAAAAATATATCTTGGAATATTCATCCAGCAACAAAGTCATCTCCTTTCCCCAGTGAGAAGGCAATAATTTTTCAAAACCTACCTCAATGTGGTCTGTCCTCTTCTGCAGAGTATTCTGCTTGCTCTTTCTTCTTTCCACCTTTTATCTCTCTTTCAGATTTGGTGACTCCTTCCTATGAGTAGACTTTTTATTATTTCCTTTTCCTTAATTTTTTAAACCCAGTCTCACATAATATTTATAACAAGGCCAAAGATCCTCAAAGATCAACATTTAGTAGGTTATACTAGCCCCTAACATTTCTGATCTACTTACTAATGGTTAGTTCCTCAATTTTTCTTAGTAGGGCCTGTTAGCACTTCAATGAAACACCCATGATTCTGCAAAATTTTCTCTCTCCAGCATAAGGAGGTTAAAGGGGGGAAGGAGCACCCAACCAATGTATTTTGGGAGTTGGTGGGAATCAGAGAACAAATACCAGCTCACAATCCTTTTATCAAGTTTAACAGTGCATCATTTTCATGTGCTAACAGTCCCTAATGAATGCAGCAGCCAGCAGTTGGGAAAATAAACCAGCTGGTTTGCTAACCAGAATGGAGATGCTAACACAGGTGTGATATAATAGTTGACTATTGTTGGGTTTCAACTGATAGGCATTAGATAAAGCATTCATCAAATTGAATTCAAAAACATTTATAAAGGCATATTGTGAAGCTAGGGATAATAAGAGAGTACATTTCCTCTTCTAAAAGAATTTATAATCTAGTAAGGAATATAAGACAATATATCCCCAAAACACAAATAAGTCTATTACAAGTTTTTAAAAAAAGATTCAAAATAATATAAGATTCAGTGATAGAAAGAATACTTCTAATATAGTTCAGGGAAAGCTTCATGTGAAATCTGGCCCTTTTAAAAAGGATAGACATGATAGACAATAACCCCCAAAGTTCACATTTTTATAGAACTTTGTGTTTTGCAAACACTATTCTTCATACCAACCCTTATGAGATAAATAATGGAATTATTAAAATCCTTAGTTTATGAATGAGTCAACTAAAGTTCCCCATCATTCCATGGAGCACTAAAGGGCCTCCTCAGTGAGATGTCCAGTTCTTATAAGAACTCTACCTAATAATCGCCAATGGAAGGGGAAAGCATATTTTGGCCCTTATTGTGGCATTATGTCAGAAGATTAGCTCACTGAGGTAACTAATGAGTACATTTGCATTGATTTTAAATCTGGTTAAAGAAAATGAGGAGGCTAAGAAATGGATAAGGGATCAGACTGAATTTGAGGAAATTATGTGTTTCTTTCAATGACTACGTGTTATTCATTGTTGCAAAATAATTATCTTTTCAAATACCAATATTCACTTATATAACTAGGAATCATGGAATCTCCATGATTTCTGAAAAATCAAAATTGTGATTTGAAAAATTGAAAGGTCACTGAAAATAAATAGGGTGATTGTAAGCAGTTTCCAGTAGGTTTATCAACAAATCACAGCTCAAATATGAGAAGTGATATAAACAATTATTGAAGACATGGATAACTGTAAAAGAGGCAAGCTATGATGGATTCAGAGCTGATCTCGGAACCAGGAAAGCCTGGTTTTGATCTTCTGACACATCCTGGCTAAGTACCTTTGGTCAAGACTTTTAATTTCTCAGAGCAATAAGCAGTTCTCTACGACTATAAGTTTTATCGAAGGTACATACTTGTATTAGTAAAGAGAATTTCCTCACCAGACAGTTCCCTGTGCTGATGAAATCATAATTCTAATACCTATCTCTAATTCTATGACTGAAAAAGTGGCGGATTATTCATGCAGTCAGCCAATAAGCATTAAGTACCTACTATGTGTTAGACACTATGTTAACTGTTGAACGTAGCAAGAATAAAGCATGATAAATGAGTTCTGCATAGATATGCACAAAATAATAATAGACATAGAGGAAAGTTTCTAGCTGTAACCAAACTTATCCAAATCATTTTTTAAAATGTTAAAGATGATGAGAGATGTGAAATTTTTTTTTGCATTTTTCTTATTGCAAACAAAACTCGCTGTGACACCTAAATTCATTAAATGGAGTGCATTGTTAATTTTCATTTCTTTATGATGAAGAAACCCCTAACTTGTATAACCTCCAATCTGAACCTTCCTTGGACAAGTCTAAAGTATCATGTATACAGTGGGATTCAACAGGCCTGGCCTTGAAAGAAACAATTAAGTCAATCAAATTGGTCTTTTGCAACCTTCATCTCTGCTTTCCATATTTATTTCTTGTCCTGTTTTCTCAGGGCTCTCTGACAACCTTGCAATGTGTTTGCTTTTTTACATTTTTACAAACCTAGAACAGTCTTCAGAAACTCATATCCTGAGCATCCTGAAACAGGTGGGTTTTTTGAAGTCTCCTGCCTTTACTGCCTGGCCATTGCACATAACAAAGAGGGGACAAAGGGGGAAAAAAGCCAAATGTGTGATTTTAGATAGTGTTCAGGTTTCATTACCTTGATCCTGATAAGTGGGGAAAGTCCTTAGTTTTCCCATAGAAAAACTGAAAATATTCACCAGATATACAAGGGCATCAGACACACCTCCAGCAAAAATCCCAAACATGTCTAGATTGCAAGGAATATATTCTTAGTAATATCCCGAAAGTGGAAAAAGCCAATCTTTCATTAAATATTTCAGTGTATTTGTAATCCCATGCATGTGAGTATCATTTCCAAATGGGCAAATGGCAGCCTGGCCACTCCTGTGGAATTCTTGTCCATAAATCCTTGATAATGAGGATCTGCCTAGCAATTGGAGCTACAAAGGAGGGAAAGGGGAAAGGAAGGGAAGGGAATCAATAGATTTATAGATAGCTAACTGCTAAGTATCTATATTATATAAATGTAACTGGTTTTCTTTGTAATTCTGTGTATTTTATTTTGTGTATTTAAACACATTATTCCAAAAAGGAGTCCTTCGGCTTTACCAAACTGGCAAAGGGGTACATGACACAAAGAAACTTAAGGACTCCTGCTCTGGGTTTTTCAGCTTTCTATGGAAACCAGCATAACACTCAATAGATTCATCTGTCATAAAGAGACCTGAGTTTCAATTGATAAATGACGAACAGAAGCAGCTACACCCAAAGAAAGAACACTGGGAAACAAATGTGAACTATCTGCATTTTTGTTTTTCTTTCCGAGTTGTTTTTACCTTCTGAATCCAATTCTCCCTGTGCAACAAGAGAACTGTTCGGTTCTGCAAACATATATTGTATCTAGCATATACTGCAACATATCCAACATATATAGGACTGCTTGCCATCTAGGGGAGGGGGTGGAGGGAGGGAGGGGAAAAATCGGAACAGAAATGAGTGCAAGGGATAATGTTGTAAAAAAATTACCCTGTCATGGATTCTGTCAATATAAAGTAATTATTAAATAAAAATTTAAAAAATTTTAAAAAAAGATTCATCTGTCATGCTTGCTATGCCTCCCCTCTGCCAATTAATTTCTCTGACTTCCTTCAAGAGTTAGCTCAAATATCATCTACTCCAGGAGATCTTTCCCAACCCCACTCACAGTGACTAAGCCCTTCCTCTCCCAGGGTATCTTCTGTCTTCTTATACACCTTAGTACTTACTTATTTACATGTTGTCTCTACCATTTGAATTTAAGCTCCTAGAGAAAAAGAACTGATTTTGCCTTTCTTTGTATTTCCAGAACTTGACAATGTCTGCCACACAGTAAGCACTTAATAAATGTGTATTGACTTGGCTTGATGATGACAAGAATTCCACATTCCTTTTTTAGTCATAACATTGATGAGAACTTTTATGTCATTTCCTGCATATGAGTCTTTTTAATATGCCATGGCACAGTCATACAACTAGACATCACTTTCAATTTGGATTTTTCAGAGATCGTGTGTTCATAGACATATACCATCACTTGGAGACTGTTAGAGTTGAAAAATAGACAATTGCTTAAAGGAACTGCTTGAGATCATTCTAAGTCCCACAGAATCCCCCGTATGCTTCCTTGTAGCCAAAATCTCTTTTTCCTATTAAATTCTGGGCCCAATTTATTGTCAGCTTGCTGTATCTATTTAGGATTTGTGAATTGAGGGATTGTCCATCCAACTGCCTATCATAATCTGCATTCCTTACCCATATGGCTTTTCTTTTGTATATTGCTTGGCCAATCTCCTTTAAGTGGCCATGGAGCTCATTGAAAGATTTCTGTAATATTCTAGGATTTGAATTATTATTCCTATGTCTTAGGGCAGCGAGGTGGTTCACTGGATAGACCATCAGACCTGAATTCAGGAAGACTTATATTCTTGAGTTTAAATCCAGCCTCAGATATTCTTGAGTTTAAATCCAACCTCAGAACACTTACTCACTGTGTGTCTCCAGGCAGGTCAATTAACCCTGTTTGCCTTTTTTTCCTCGTCTGTGAAATGAGCTCCAATATCTTTGCCAAGGAAACCCCAAACAGGATCACAAAAAATAACAAAAACGTGACTAAAAACATCTGAAAATATTCTCTATTCTAAATATCTCAAGGGAATTGTTATCAATTAAATGCAGTAAGTATTTAATAAGCTCCTACTATATACCAGGAAGTATAAGGGCTAGAAATACAAAGACATAAAATATAATTCAGCCCCTGCCATCAAAAAGTTTATATTATACCAGGGAAGACAATAACTCTTCCATTCGGACCCTGTGCAGAACCTCTTCTATAAACACTTTAGATGAACATAGTTCTTTCTGTTTTATGATCCATTTGATTAAGGTAATCAGAAAGTCATTGAAGAAATCTAACTCCGTGGTTCCATCTATTCATGAATTTCTATAATCTTAACTTATAAATGGCAAGACTTATTATTAACCTCCTTTAATTGTGTGTTTTGCTTTTACAGAACCAAATGCCATTGTACCATTAACAATGAACACATTTAAATTTTGTATGGCTATGAAGAAATAGTCTATTGTATAAAATCAGCCTCAAAAGGCTGCCTTTTCCCTTCTCATCTTTTCATCAAGAATAATCTTAATATGTACCAGGACCATTCTTATATAGATCTTATAAAGATGAAAAGTATTAGTATGGATTGGAAGTTACTCATTTTATCTGGTATGTAAACAGATTTTTGCATGTTGCTTCCTCATTAGACTGTGAGCTTCATTAAATCAAGTGCTATTCCCCCCCCCCCTTTTTTTTTCCTCAGCTTTTAGCACAGTGCCAGGTATCTATTAAGTGCTTAATAAATACTTGTTGGCTTATTGATTTAATTGTGCTAGTCATTGGAAAAGATATATAAATTGCTTATTTGAATCATCTATTTCCCAAGGTTGTTGTGGAGCTCAAATGAGATTCTTGTAAAAATTTTGCTTTTCAATGTAAGATATTTTATTAAATGTTGCGTTATTGATATGTTCATTTTGCATCTGCTCCCCACCCCCAGGAGCCTTTCTGGGTGCTCTAAATGTAGGAGGTACTTAATAAATGTTTGTTGAATGAACAATGAATGCACATTTTAATTTGTGTTGTTAATAACTTGACTGTGACTTCAAGACCTCTTGGGAAGATATAACTAGACAATAGTGTGTCTAAAATTGACCTGGGGGTATTTAAAGGTTGGCAAATTCAATAGGAGTCAACTGAAGTCAGCCAAGAAAATTAATTCGGTCTTACAGTATAGAGGCATTGCTTCTAGGAATAAGTCATCGTTCTGGTGTCAGACCAAACCTAAAGTACTGTGTTCAGTTCTAAGCATCATGTCTTAAGAAGAACTTTAGAAATCTACAAAGCATTCAGTGGAGAAGAACCAGGATGTTAAAAAACCTAGAATTCCAGCTATATGAGGATTCTCTGAAAGAACGTTTGCCTTTTTTTTCAGCCTTAGAGAAGAAAAGATTTAGAAATAATGTGACAGATATTATCAAGAATTTGAATGATTATCACACAGAAAGGGGATGGGAATAAAAGTTTATTAAGCATCTGCTATTCACCAGGGACTGATAAGTGCGGAATGGAGTGCTAGACCTACAGTCAGGAAGACTTATCTTCCTGCTTTCAAATCTGGCCTCAGATATCAACTAGCTATGTGACCTTGGGCAAGTCATTTTAACCTGTTTGCATTAGTTTCCTCATCTGTAAAATGAGCTAGAGAAGGAAAAAAGCAAACCAGCCCTTACTTTTTAAAAATTAATTTTAATTAATTTTTATTTTATTTTATTTATTTATATTTATGTAGTTATTTTGTATATTTATTTTTATTTTTAATTTAGCCTTTTATTTTTTATCTAGTAGAAATCTGCCAGATGCCTTCCCAGCATTTAGTAACACCGCCTACTCCCCAAGAATTAAGAAATGCTCCTTTTTCTCTCTAACTTTCATGCAGCTTCTCTTTTATCGTGGTAGAATTTTTTTAAAAAAGGAAAGGAAAATTACATAAGGTCATAATACCATTGATCGGTGTGTGAAATATAAGATTACTTTTTCCCAGTTTAACCCAACAAACAATCTCTAAAAGAAGATATGTATATGTGACAAGAGAACTCATTAAAAGCAGATTGTGATTAAAAAGTCAATGAGCATCTGAGTGGAGGTCACTGGAAAGAGATCTTTGAGAGAGCGATGGCACCAAAATTATTTATGTGCCTAAAGAGAACATGAGAATTGGAGAAGAATATACTTCTATTTCTACCAGAAAGACAGCATTGAATAACTCCAAGCACTCAAAAAAGGGATGACCAGTGGGCCATCCTAGCCAGTCTCTTCTTCCCACAGTAACTAATTTTTTTTGAGGGATGAGGAATTCTCTCAGTCAAAACTTTACCTACAATCACAGTATCTAAGTGCTGGAAGAGACCTCAGGTGATCTAACCCAAATTATGCCTTATAAGAACTAGTTTTCTAACTCCCCTTCCCTCTTCTTAGCTCTTGGGAGCAAACATTCCAAGTAATTTCTTCCAGATCCAAGGCAACTTTAATATATGCTAGATCCAACTGATACTTTTAATGAGACCTTAGAACCCAAGACTGAAACTCTCATTTCCTTTCCCAATTTTTCTTCGATCTCTCTTACTTGATTTTTAAAATTCTTTTTGAAATCTTCCAAGAAAATCTTTTGAGCAGTCATGTTCCCCTTTAAGGCTTTACATGTAGACAGTTTACCATTGCTATCTACTTCTGGATGTGTGTTCTGATCTTCCCTGTCTCCATAGTAGTTTTCTATGGTTAGGGCTCTCTTTACTCTTTTGCTCACTTTTAAAAGTTGAACTCTGTTCCTAAAGGACAGGGGACGCTGTCCCAAGCTTTTTTTAAGCAGAAGGGCAGGGGCCTCTCACTAACTTTCTGTGATGGATCCATTGGTGCTGCTGCGTTTTCTATTGAGAGGGATTGGATTGGCCTAGTCCCTCCTGTTATGTCAGGGTTTGGGGGCTCACAATTTACCTTCTGTGTTTAGATTGGAGGTCTCACAGTGGGCTGCTAAGCCAACCGGCCTCTGAGCCAGGACAGAGGGGCTAGCACTGCTGGTCTAGCTTTGGCTGCTAGATTCCCATGCCTTGGGCCAAAATTCCCCCCTGCCCAAGGGAGACAGACCTTTCCTGAGGTCCTTCCAAGATATCTTAAGCTGGAAAATGGTTTCACTCTGAATGTTTTTGGGTTCTGTTGATTCAAAATTCATTCAAAATCTTAATTTAGTGTTGATTCTGGGAGATACTGGAGAAAGCTCAGACAAAGTACTTGATTGTCTCCATTATCTTGGTTCCACTCCCCAAAAACTCTTCTTATAGTCAAAAGTTAAAGAAAAATCCTGAAGATATTTTTGACCTAGTGCATTTGTCGTCATAGATTATTATTTTCATTGTTGTTATACTGTTTAGATTTATAAAAACTGAGAGGCAGAATCACATAGTAGATGAAGAGCTAATTTGAAACCAGAAGACTTGGGTTTCAAAGCCCACTGTGACACATTAATAGCTTTGTGACCCTAGAAAGATAGATTAGCCTCCCAGAGCTCAGGGGAGGGTTTTCTTAAACTTTTTCCACTTGCGACACGTTTTGCCCCAGAAATTTTTATGTGACCCCAGATGTATAGGTATATAAAATAAATATACAAATCAAAGATTTACTGATTATAAATCATAATTTTGCAATCTTCACATTCAATTACGAGACTTTAAATGGGGTCAAGTTCACAGTTTAAGGAAATGTTCTCTTCAATTTGGAACTATGTCCAAAAGGTTATAAAACTATGCATACCCTTTGATCCAGCAGTGTCAGTGTCACTGTTGAGTCTGTATCCCAAAGAGATTAAAAAAAAAAGGGAAAGACAAAATTTTATCAATTATAGCAAGTAAATGATTGACAAAAAGGGCTCATTATCCTCTAAATGATAAAAGAGGAAGCAGCCTTTTCCAGAGGTTTGTATGCCCTTGGATAAGAGGTAGTCTGGCAGAGAGCAGTCATCTCTGATTTGATAACAATTAATGAGAGCTGAACTTTACAATGAGAAGTGAGCTCAATCCAATAAGGGGCTGCGAGGATAATTAGTTCACTCTTGGACAGAGAACCCTCTGCTCATACTTGGACATTCATTCTAGACCAAAGGATCTATCTCTACACAGTCTACACAAGCCTGATGGAGTGGAATTCACCTTAGATTAGAGATTATTTATAAAATTGAGTGGGGTCTTGACCAAGATTAAGGAGAATTAATTCAATGTCCTTTAAGAGACTAAACTTTGAAATGAGGATTATAGAACTCTGGATCTCCCCAAAGCATTAGTTATTAATAATCATTTTTCTCATTCTTCACAAAGGCCCTGAGAAGTTATTATTATCATTCCCATTTTATAGGTGGGGAAACTGAGACAGACAAAGGATTTGCACAGAGTTGGTTTCGAATTCAAATTCAAGTATTCCTGACTTCAGCCTGGCTCTACTGACATAATTATTATATTGAATTATATCCATGTACCACAATGTATTCAGCCATTCTCCAAAAAGATGGATATCCATTTTTTTTCCAGTAGGGGGAATCTTCCCTGTTTTGGGCCTTTTTTTATACTTTAGTACTGGCATTATCTAGTCCACAAGTATGTGCAGTTCAATGACTTTTTTTTGTTTGGGATGAGATTTAAAGACCAGGAGAGAGGGAATGTGGCTGGTCACAGAAAAAAACACTGAATCCTATGATTCTATAAAAAAGATAAAGGATTCAGTCTAGAAAAAGGCGAGGCACAGTTGCCTCCAGATCTGCTCTGTGGGGTTTATGTCATAGGCTGTCCACTCCCAACCTAAGAAGTACAGATTGATTAGAGCTTCTTCAGGGAGGAGTAGGGAGTCAGTCATTTGATATTTCAAAGTAGGAACCTGCTCGTGGGGATTTGCATTTTAGCAAGGATCAAAGTCTTCTGCAAAAAAGATAGAGCTCTGAAGTTAGAGGTACTTTAAATTATAGCATGTAGTAATGACTACAGTAATGCAAATGAGAAGAACAAAAAATTCTGGCACCAAATGCTTTGTAATTACAGTGACCGAGATCTTGATTCTACAGAAATGATGAGGAAATCCACCTCCCGCCTTCATTAGAGAGGTGGGAATCTATGGCCTTGGAATATTGTATACCACATTAGATATTGTCACTAAGTCAGTTGGTTTTGACTAATTTTTTTTTGTCACAAGGGAGAACTGATTAATAGAGCAAGGTATATAGAGAAATTTCTATGATGTAAAAACAAAAGACAATAAGATTTTTTTTTAAGGAGCAATTAGGTGACACAATAGACACCAGCTCTGGAGTCAGGAGGATCTGAGTTCAAATGTGGCCTCAGACACTTGATACTAACTATCTATGTGATGCTGGGCAAGACATTTAACTCCTATTGTCTCATTTTTTTAAAAAAAAAAAAGGGTTTTTTGAGGGGATTGCAAAGCAGTTGGGGTTAAGCCATTTGCCTAGGATCATACAGCTCAAGTGGCTGAAGCTACATTTGAACTCAGATCTTCCTGACCCCAGGGCTGATACCTCCCCTCAAAAAAAAAAAAAAGACTTAAAAATACTATATAAGAAGTAAATGATATGTTTGGAGCTCGGCACCAAATGGTAACACTGAGGAGAGCAATTGGCCCCAAATGTTAGGGTTTTGTCATGTGAAAAATTCGTAAGGGTCATTTTCTTCAGCTAAAGGTAGATTTATTGATGAGAAGATCTTACAGGCAAAATGAAGAGGTAAAATAAGCACTAGTAGTGACAAATGTGAAATAGATTTGAGAGAGAATATAGTTAGCAAGGAAAGTGGTTTTCAATAATTAACAATGGAAAGGACAAATTTCTTTGTGGAAGTCACAATTAACCAGGACATGGGGAATACACCATGAGGTGGCAGTACTCCATAGACTGGCAGGCTAAATCCATAGAAGAGGTTAGCATCCTAAAAGAGTTAGCTATAAGAAGGAGAAAGGCACCATGAGACTTGGGGAAGAAGGAGAGGAGAAAGACACCAGGAGGCAGAATGTAGCGGCAACAAACAGATTCAGCAAATTGGCATGAGCTTTGGACAGATTTATAGGGGAAATTTAACCTCAGGGTCTGAATCCACTGTACTACCTAGCTGCCCCCCCAAAAAAAAGAGACTTAAAATATTTTATAAGACATAATTGATGTGTTTGGGGTTCAGCACCAAATGATGATATTATAAGGATACATATAAACACATTATATATTTTATGTGAGAGGTAGAACCATTCTTCATGTTCAATTTATTTTGTTTTTTCTGAAATATAGTTAATTTTTATATTATTAGGTGTGGTGAGTGTATGTAAATCATCATAATTGTGTTTTAATCATTATAATTGAAAAAGCTTGAAGTGAGAAAAACAATATAGGTCAAGAAAGATCATTCATTGACCAGAACATTCACATCTTAAGAGGTGAGAAAGTAGAGGAGACTATTTCTTATAGCCTCAATAAAATGTGTAATTTCTTTAAGAAGAAGGGAAAAAAAGAGGGAGTTTGAGGATTTAATTGATCTACTTCACAAAATTGTTGCTGTTCAGTAATGTCCAGCTCTTCATGACCTGAATTGAGGTTTTCTTGGCAAAGCTGCTAGAGTAGTTTGCCATTTCTTTCTCCAGCTCAATTAATAGCTGAGGAATCTGAGGCAGACAGGGCTAAGGGACTTGCCCAGGGAAACACAACTAGTAAGTGTCTTGAGTCCAGATTTGGACCCAGGAAGAAGAGACTTCCAGACTACAGTCCTGGCATTCTATCTGCTGTGTCACTTAGCTGCTCTAGTTGTTGTAGGTCAACTCTGGGGAAATAGTGGGAGTGTAATAGAAAGTCTACTGGATATAGAGTAAGTTAAGTAGAACTTGTGAAATCTTATTAAACACTAAGCAATTATAAACATACAGATATGTTGTAGTAGAAAGAGGACTGAAATTTGAGATTACACTGTACAATGGGGGGATTTGGACTTGACAACCTTCCAACTTTAGATCTAGGATTCTATGACAAAATAATTAAGACGAACACTAGGTGTACGTAATGACCAATCTTGGCTTAGAGGAGGGAAGGAGGCTGTACACTGCCTCCTTTGTTTGAAGAGGTAGGGGTCTAGAGGTGTGGAATGTAGCTATCTTAGTGCTAACTGATTTTTCTTAGTTATATTTCTTTTCTTTGTTGTAATAGAAGACTGGGTGGAGGGGTAGATCCATATTCAGAAAGGATTGTGATATAAAAACAAAAGTAATTAATAAAACAAACAAATGGATAGATAATTGATGAAGTACATAAAACCGCTAAATAGAGGAATGAATGAAGAGATAAATAAAAAGTGAATAAATAATTGGGAAAATAAACAGCTAAGTAAATAAACAAATGAATGAATAAACAAATAAGTGAATAAATAAATGCATTGAATTAGCAGTCCAATCAACTTTCAGATTCCCATTAACTTGTTTTGTGATTCTGAGTTTTTCCACAAGTAAAATGAGGGAATTCAGAAGGCTTCTAATGTATCTTTCAATTCTTGCTTTGAAGGACTCCATGATTCTATGAAAGGGTTGCTTTGAGTACAGAATCAATAGCTGTCTCCAGGACTACTCAGAGGCAACATAACATAGAGGAAAGAGCCTTGGTTTTAGACTAATGATTTCTGAGTTCCAAGCCCCATTCTGTTCTCAATCTGTGAATTTTGGATAAGTTCCTTTACCTCTCTGTGTCTCATGGCCTACATGATTTTCAAGTCTTTTTGAGCTTTAAATCTATGCCTATATGTTGTATACTCCCAACTGAGGGATTAAAGATGAATGAGAGCTGCTGAAAGGAGTTAGAACCAGTAAGTTATTTGAGAGCTTACATATTGAAGGATCTGGGACTAGGTAATTGAAGTATAGAATAAGAAAGCTAAGCTCTAGTTTTCAGAGAATTGAGGACTGTTCAATTGAGGACTGAGGTTGGAGAATGGGTAAGATGAGAATTACAGGTGCCTCCCAAGAGAATTTGGAAGGGAGTTTGTAAAGTAGCTAAGGTATATAAAAGGCTTTGCAAACTTTATAATGCCATATAAATGTCAGTTATTGTTATTATTATGCTAGAAGCAAAAGGAAGCCAAGGTGTTTGAGGAAGAAAATGGCAAGGTCAATTGGATCTGCACCTTAAAAGATTGTTTTGGCAGCTTTGTGGAGGCAGGGTGGAAACGAGAAAAACTGGAATTAAAGGATTTGATTAAAGGATCCATGAGAGGGGTAGCTGGGTTGCAAAATGGATAGAGCACTGGCCCTGAAGTCAGGAGGACCCAACTGAGTAATCCTGAACAAATCACTTAACCACAGTTGCCCAAAAAAAAAAAAAAAAAAACAGCAACAACAACAACAAAAACCTTCACGAATAATCTCTATGAAAGACTGAACCAAGTGACGGTTATATGAGTGGAGAAAATAGGATAGGAGTGAAAGATTGTTAAAGTAAAAATTAAGAAGACAGAGCAACTGATTAAATGTATGGAAGAAGAGAAAAGGGAAAGGCAAGGATGATTCTAAGGTGAGAATCTGCTTGTTTCAGATATATATGTGTGTATATAGGAATATATAGGTATATATATATATATATATGTGTGTGTCTGATGACCAAGTTGATCATCACATAATCTTACTGTTGCCATGTACAATGATCTCCTGGCTCTAGTCACTTCACTCAGCATCAGTTCATATAAGTCTCTCCAGGCCTTCCTGAAGTCATCCTGATGATTGTTTTTTAGAGAACAATAATATTCCATAATATTCATATACCATAATTTATTCAGTTTCCAGTTCCTTGCCACTGCAAAAAGGGCTGCCACACATATTTTTGTACATATGGGACCCTTTTCCCTTTTTTATAATCTCTTTGGGATACAAGTTCAGTAAAGACACTGTTGGATCAAAGGCTATGCACAGTCTGTAGCCCTTTGGGTATAGTTCAGTATTGCTCTCCAGAATGATTGGATCAATTCACAACTCCATCAACAATTTAGTAGTGTCCCAGTTTCTCACATCCCCTTCAACATAAATCATTATCTTTTCCTATCATCTTAGCCAATCTGAGAATTATGAAGTGGTACCTAAGAGTTGTCTTAATTTGCATTTCTCTGATCAATAGTGATTTAGAGTATTTTTCATATGACTACAAATGGTTGTAATTTCTTCATCTGAAAATTGTCTGTTCATATCCTTTGACCATTTATCAATTGGAGAATGGCTTGTATTCCTATAAATTTGCGTCAATTTTCTATATATTTTAGAAATGAGACCTTTATCAGAATCCTAGGATGTAAAAATTATTTTTCCCATTTTATTACTTCCTTTTAATTTTGTCTGTATTGGTTTTGTTTGTACAAAAACTTTTTAACTTAATGTATTCAAAATTATCCATTTTACATTCCATAATATACGCTAGTTCTTCTTTGGCCACGATTTCTTCCTTCTCCATAGATCTCAAAGGTATTATTTCACTCATGATCTTATTGGGAAAAATTCTAGTTTATCCCCATTACATATGATGCTTGCTGATGGTTTTGAACAGATGCTACTGATGATTTTAAGGAAAGCTTAATTTATTCCTATACACTCTGGCATTTTTTAATAGGAATGGATGTTGCATCATGTCAAATGCTTTTTCTGCATCTATTGAGATAATCATATGATTTTTGTTAGTTTGGTTACTGATATAGTCAATTATGCTAATAGTTTTCCTAATGTTGAACCAGCTCTGCATTCCTAGTATAAATTTTACTAATACACATAATTTGTGTATTATCCTGGGGATAACTTGCGGTAATCTCTTTGCTACTATTTTATTCAACATTTTTTGCATCAATATTATTAGGGAAAGTGGTCTTTAATTTTCTTTCTCTGTTTTGACCCTACCTGGTTTGGGTACCAGCATCATATCTATGTCATAAAAGGAATTTGGTAGGACTCCTTCTTTATTTTTCCAAATAGTATTAGAATTAATTATTCTTTAAATGTTTGATAGAATTCACATGTAAATCCATCTGGCCTTGGAGATTTTTTCTTAGGAATTGATTAATAGCTTGTTCTATTTCTTTTTTTCTAAAATGAGACTATTTAAGTAATTTATTTCCTCCTCTGTTAATCTGGGCAATCTATATTTTTGTAAGTATTCCTTCATTTCAGATTTATTGGCATAAAGTTGTACAAAATAGCTCTTGATTATTGCTCCAATTTCCTCTTCATTCATGAAATGTTTACCCTTTTCATTTTTGATACTAACAATTTGATTTTCTTCTTTCCTTTTTCTAATCAAATTAGCTAAGGATTTATCTGTGTTGTTGTTTTTTTTTTTTTTTCCATAAATCAGTTCTTAGTTTTGTGGTTCAATTTATCTAGTTCTGAGAGAGCAAAGTTGGGATCCCCCGTTAGTATAATTTTGCTAATAATTTTAGTCTAATTCGTTTTGCAGCTCTCTTAACATCTCTAGAAATTTGGATGCTATCCACTTGATGCATATGTATTTGATATTGATGTTACTTCATTATTATATATATTTTCTTGAAATTAAAATTTATTGTTACATATTTTGAATCCCTTATGTTCTGCTAGGTACATGACAATGTTTCTTTTTCTATTTTGTTTTATTTTTTCTTATTATGCATTTAAGTTTTAAATACATAAATGCATTTTTTTGAAAAAGTAAAGATTGGGGGGATTGACATGATAGCTGTTTTACAAATATTTGCAGGATTGCACTATGGGTAAAATAAATGTGTTTTTCCTGGCTTCCATTGCTTTACGTTGCTAAACGAAGTCATGGGTACTGGAGCAGTAAGGGATCAACAGTCTGGATTGGGGCAAGATACAGGTTTATTCAACTTTGCTCCAAACAGTGACTTTTCTACATCCCCACCAAGAGTTAGAGGAGGGGCTAATATAGTTGATAAAGCTTGGGGACTTTTATTTTTTCAGTTTTTAGGAATGAGAGCAAAGGGTAGAAATTGGAAAGACACAAATTTAGACTGGAGATCAAGAAAATCTTCCTAACAATTGTTGTTCAGTTCTATTCGACTCTTTGTGACCCCATTTGGGCTTTTCTTGGCAAAGATACTGGAGTGCTTTACCATGTCCTTCTCTAACTCATTTTGCAGATAAGGAAACTGAGGCAATCAGAGTGAGCTGATTTGCTCAGGGTTACACAGCTAGTAAAAATGTAAGATTTGAATTCAGGAAGATGAGTTTTCTTCTTAACTCCGGGCTGGTGCTCTATCCACTGTGCCACCTAGCACAGAATCAGCTGTTTTGGGAAGCCAGGTTTTCTGGCACTAGAAGCCTTCAGATTAATTGTTCCACTGATTATCAGAGTTTAAAAAGGGATGTTTACTGAAGTCTAGGTTAGACTAGAGGGACCTAGAGATCCATTATAACTTGAGATTCTGTGATTCTTAAGTGTGATTCAAATCTAATTCTCTTTCCATAAAGATTCCCACTCTTCGAGTTTCATTCCCTTATCTTAAGACTGATCCCTCTTCAAATACAAATTTCTCCAAGAGGATAAACTCTCTGAATTATTATCAGTCAGACCCACCTTAGTGTGAAATAAGGATCTGAGACAGCTTTAATAAAGGAATAAAATTGGTTTGGGGCTACTAGATGCCTAGGAGCAGGGAGAGGAGCCACAGGAGGTAAGGGAGTGGTACCTGCCTATTTAGGAAAAATACACCACCTAGCTTTGCCCTGTATGACAGTCAAGGGCTCCCCAACAGATGGGAGGGAGGACTTTGCTCAGGCCTGAGGCTTGGGGAAAAAAAAAGAATTTGGAAGGCTTCCCAGATTATCCATCTGACCTCCTAATTTATCCCTCAGAGGATAGAACTGAGCAGAAAACACAGAGATGAAGGAGGAGATTTGGAGTAGGAGGTGGTGTGTGTGTGTGTGTGTGTGGTGTGTGTGTGTGTGTGTGTGTAAAGGAGATGGGGGTGGATGGATTTTTTAATTGCCCTGTTCATCTGTTCTCTCTGGATGGTATATATAGAGTGCTGTTCTTCCATCCTACCCTTGCCCCCGCCCCCCCTTACACATAAGCACCAAGATTCTGTTGTGATTTATTTTCATGTTAGTTTTCCCAAAACAAAAAAGCAAATGTGTCAACCAGTTAGGGTCTTGTCCCTTTCTTTACTCTGATTGACTGTTGTCCTTCATCTCAGAGTACCAAAATCACATCACTCTGTTACAGTTGAGTTACAGGGTGTCCAACTGTGGCTAATCAGACCCATACAGCATGCTCTACCACAGGTCATAGTCCCATGAACATTTGGGATGGACCCTCTAACAGAGCATCTCATGTTTCTTCTGGCATAATTCAATTCTGCTTTGCTCATAAAGCACAGCCCCTTCTCTGATGAGGGCACGCCATGCTGGGCACTCCTGTACCAATGTCTCCCATGTCAAAAATCTTCTCTAAAGTTCTGAGACTTTGAAAGTGTCCTTGTATCGCTTCTTCTGACCATCATGAGAGTGCTTACCTGTGTAAGTTCTCCATAAAGTTCTCCAGTCTTTAAGGCAAGTCTATGTTTGGCATTTGAACAACACAGCCAACCCAACAGAGCTGCTCCCTTTGCAGTCCAGTTTGAATGCTTGGCAGTTAGGTGCAAGAAAGGAACTCAGTGTCTTCACTTTTTCCCAAATGTCTTCCCTTTCTACTATGAGGGTTCCCATTCCTCTTCTGGCACACTTACTATCTCTGTGACTGAGCAAGTCATTTAATTACTTGGAGCTTCCAGTTTTTCATCTGTAAAATGGGAATAATAATAACTTGTATTTGTATAGCACTTTACAGTTTACAAAGTGCTTTCTTCATACCAGCCCCAAAACAAGCAGTATATCATCCCCATTTTACAGATAAAGAAACAGGCTGGGGAAAAGGTTGAACAATTTACAAAGGATTCAAACTCAGGAAGTCAGAGTGTTTCAGGTCTCCTTCAAGTTCCTTCCTCAACCCTGCCCACTTCTCCATTCTCCCCACTGGCCATACTTTAAAAGAGTTTT
This sequence comes from Antechinus flavipes, assembly GCF_016432865.1. Classification (NCBI taxonomy): domain Eukaryota; kingdom Metazoa; phylum Chordata; class Mammalia; order Dasyuromorphia; family Dasyuridae; genus Antechinus; species Antechinus flavipes. The sequence goes on from NC_067399.1 coordinate 535,963,743, forward strand.
CCCTTTAGACTTTAAAGAATCAAAATAATGGTTTTCAAATAGACATCCTGACAGGGCCTTCATTTCCTTCATAACCAAGAAAGTTCTTAGGAAGAGGATGCTCCAATTTTATAAGAACATTAGAGCTAGAAAGTACATTCTAAGGTATCAAATAGTCTCGCCCTTTTATTTTTTTAAGCAGCCAAAAAACTTTTGTTCTTATATCCTAGTGTTTATCACACTGCCTGGTATTTAATAGGTGTTTAATATTTTTTTTCTTAACTGACTGAGTGGTTATTTCAGGGTTCTTCAGCAAAGACTAAACTAAGAGACAGACACACACAGAGAGCGACACTGGCATAAACCCAGACAGATAAGCAGGCAGAAAGTGACCAGCCCATGGCTGGGCAACACTTTAAGGTATGGGTTGGGATAGGGTACTTGCTCAGACTACTAAGGTCTCATTCCCTTCCCCACTCTATCTCTATCCAACCCATTTCTTTGAAATTTGAAACTCAAGACAGATGAATACATATGCCCCAGATCACACAGCAAATCAATTACAACTGGAACTACAACCAGATCTCCTGGCTAATTGGCCAGTGTTCTTCACACCACTCCAAATCACTTCTCCTTTGCTGGTTTAAGACTACTGGGTTTCAACTTTTCTCCAAAAAACTCATTAGCATTTCTAATACGACTCTCCAAATTCAATAGGTTAAGCAATTAATTATAGCAGGTATACGCCCTCATGTTCCAAGACCTGGGAGGTAATGGATTCTCTCTCCCTGTAGGTCTTCCAGCAGAGACCAGATGAGGCGGTGCATTGTAGAAGGGCAGTGTTGTAGAGTCAGCACCAATTGTTCCAAATGCTTTCCTCATTGTCCCCCTTTTTTGCCTTCTCTGTGGAAATTTTCCTTTGTTTTTACATAGCCCACCCAACCATTCACCACTGAGCTGCTTTCACCCTTGAAGATATCTATCATGCTCAGAATACACCGCCAGAAAAATTGTGAAGGTTGGCAAAATTCATCTTTGGCTTCCCCATTCTGAGAACTGTAGCCTTACCCGGAAACCTCTTTTTTATTCCCTTCCCCAGTGGAGAAAAACAATCTCAGTTTCAGATCATTATATGGATTTGCAATCACATCACACCATACTTTACAAGCCCCTATCAATGTGTTTGCTTAAACTGGTTGGCCAACAAATATAATTAATTTGAAATGGAGGAATTTGAAAAAAAATTGCACAGAAAAAAAGTCTTTTAACAACAGTTCCCACTTAAATCTGGAGCCCACTCTAGCCCAAATATTCCCCATTCAATGGGGAAAGTGGACATATTTAAAGAACAAGTTTGAAGGGACATACATGGAGGAAAGATATATGACCAGGATACATAGTGGAAGGACAGCTGTACAAGGGTGACATATGTCCAGGATTCACATGTAGAGGAGCAACTCATGCTTTCACCACCATAGGCCACCAGCAGTTCTGGTGATGTCTTTGGGCACTCCCAGCAGGAGTCCTCTCAAAGGACAGCACATTGTCTCTGATAGACTTAGCTCCTATAATAGATTGCGTCTGACTAGGCTGGTTCTCCAGTAGGTTAGGTCCTCTATTGGGATGAAATGAGACATTCAAGTGTCATTCAACAGTCAACAAAAGGAACCATAGTTTAGATACAGCCCTCACTCAAATAGATGAGGTCTTCCACTCCCATCCCTTCCTTCCATACAGAAACACCTCTCCTCATTTCCCTCTCAAATGACCCCATTTGGGGCTTCTTAGACTTCGCTGGTAGAACACACTTTAGGAAGTTTTTTTGGTATCTCCATTACATCCTACACATAGTTCCTGGAGAACAGTAGAAACATAATAAATGTTTATTGACTATTAACTTACAGTTAGCTCTAGGTTGGCAAGGAAAAGCATGTTGACTCATGCAGGCTCAGATCCTCTATCAAATTTTAAGGGCCCTCTCTACTTAGGCAGCCCCCTGGAGGCTGGAAGCCCCAAAAGATGGTCAGAAGCCATTGCATCAAGTACTTGTGGGCTGGGCCAATAAAGTCTTGGTGACAACTTCTTTGCTTTTAGGAAACCCTGACTATTATAACTCCTCCTCATATCTCACATGGTAGCTACTGGGCAGCCTCACACCGATCTCATGCCACATTTCTCCACTAAATTTGTCTCTAAGCCATTCATGGCCGTTACACTTGTTTTGCCAGGCACATGGTTGGGAAAATCCTCTGTTCTTCTACCTTCTGGCTTTTGTGGAGTCCTTAGCAGAGGCTCCCTCATTCAGATAATATGAAAAGTGAATTCTACCACTTATGAGTTCAGAGCCCAGAGGCTTACATTTTGACTTTTCTTTAGAGGTAAGTCCTTCAGATTCATTTCCTATCAAACTAGCAAAAATCCTTAATTGTTTTTGTTTGTTTATTTGTTTGCTGAGGCAATTGGGGTTAAGTGACTTGCCTTGGGTCATATAGCTAGGAAATGTTAAGTGTCTGAGGAAACATTTGAACTCAGGTCTTCCTGACTTCAAGGCTGGTGCTCTATCCACTGCACCAACTAGCTGCCCCACCCTTAATTGCTTTTAACCCTATAAGGAGAGAGTATTCTTTCAGTTTCTAGAGCCTTGGGCATTTTCAGTTTTTTCTCTCTGGAAGGAAAGTTTTCACCTATAGAGAGTCAATCCAACTAAACTATACCCATAGACATTTAATCTGTCTTTGAAATTTACTTCCCTCTGACAGGAGAATCTATATCTCAAGCCTCTAATTGACTTTGGGTTAAAAAGTCTTTATACCTTCCAACTAACTTTTGATTGCCAATCTATACCATAACATTTCAGGAGCTACCTTGACAGTCTGAATCTTGGATCCTTGATATTTTGAGCCCCAAAATTCTTTTGATTACCCAGGTGAGTGAAAAGCAAGCAAGGAACAAAACCTTTTTTTTTTTTTTTTTTTTTTTAGATCTAGTTAACTTCAAGCAAAACACTTCACCTCAATGCTGTTCTAAATTCCTGCCAGCAACAAACCTTCCAGTCTTTGAATTAGGGAGAATGATTTTTAAGACTTTTGAAATCCTACAAGTTGCCAACATGATGTTCCTGAATACATTTCCTTCTTTATAGCATCCCCAGTGCTCCTGACCACACACAGAACACCAGGTTATCGACAGAGATGACAAATCTGATTGTAATGGAACTAGGTGATTCTTATGTCCATTGAACAAATATTTGAGTTCTTAGGACAATGCAGTCAAGTCACAAAAATGATCATTGTCCTCATAGAGGTTAGAATCCGATTAGATAGATAAAATTAATCCAGAAGAAATAATATAGGTACCCTTTGGAGAACTATCAGAATTATGTGATAACTGAAAATTGGACAGCTTTTCAATGCTTCAAGAATTCAGGTAAGGTCACCCATGGTCCCCACAAAAGGGGTTTCTGGGGTCATCTAGTCCCACTTTCCCATTTTACAGATGGGGAAACTGAGGGCCCACAGAGATTAAATGACAGCCAACATCACACGTTGGAAAGCATAAGAAGAGGGATTTGAAGCCAGCTCCTCTGACTTTACACCACGGGCCTCTGCTCCCCAGATAAAGCTATGTATTCAGACTTTGGGGGTCAGAACCTCCATGTTAAGCAGGATAACCGGGCCAAACAAGGCGGTAACCTTCTACCTCCTGACCCTCCCAGGCTTTTTCCACCACGGCTCCCTCTTCCTTCTCTCCCATCTCTCCTTTACAGCTGCCTTTTATGCACTGTCTTCCTGTGTTAGAATGTAAACTTCTGGAGGGCAAGAAGTATCTTTCTTTCTGTGTATATTTGTATTCCCAGTGCTCAGCACAGTGCGGGAACATGGAGAACGTTTAATAAATACTGACCAGGTGAGGAAGCGGGGGAGGGCTCTATTTCTGGGCTACACTAGCGAAAAGTTTGGTTTCACAAAGCGCCGGGGATGCTTACTGCCCAGGCCTGACGGAAGCCTGCAGAAGCACGCGTGCAGCCGCTGCAAAAGCAGCCAAAGCCCCTTGGCCTCCTGCAAAAGTTCTTTCTTCTGACTCTGGAGCAGCCCACCTGTCCGTCTTTCCCTTCTCTGCGTCTGGAGCTGTGCTGAGTGCGTGAGGCTCCCCTCTGGCTAGCACAGATGTAGCAAAACAAAAAGGATGCCTGGAATAATATTATCATTCAGGTCAAAACACTTCACCATGTTTAAACAATTACCTTTCATAATTAGCTACAATGGAAATGGAACAAACCCTCTGTGGTTTCAAAATCACAGCGATAGCTCTATTTGGATGGAACGCAGTTGTCTGGGAGGAGCGCTCCAGCTAGGAGCTGACTTCTCAGCCTCTTCCTCCTCGCTGCCCCCATAGACACACACAGGCGGACCCCACAGACAGGCACACACACATGCACTCACGCATGCACAGACACAAACACATGCACACACATGCTCAAACACGCGCACAGAGGCACATGCGGGCACTACAAAGACATGCATGTGTGTACGCATGCACACACATGTGCACACAGAGACAAGCTTGCACACATGCACATGCAAATAACACGTGTGTGCCCACAAACAAGACAGTACAAGCACACACAAGCATGCACACACCCACAAGCACAAGCACACACACATGCACATGCAAACACACACAGATGTGCACACACATGCATAAGCACACATGCATGGGCACAATGCATACACCCACAAGCACAAGCACACACATGTGCACACACAGAGACACATGCTCACACAATGCACATACAAGCAATACATTTTGCACACACATGCCCACAGTGTGCAAGCACACACGGGTATGCATATGCATGCACACACAAACACACACATGTGCATGCCCACAAACACAAGCCTACACAATGCACACACACATACATGTGTGCACACAATGCACATGCCCACAAACACAAGCACGCACATATGCACATGCAAGTGCATACAGATGTGCGCACACATGCATGTACATGCCCACGTGTGCATAAACACATAGGCATGCACATACATGGGCACACAAGCACACACCCACAAACATATAATACAAGTACACATGTGTGTGCACACCTGCATGCACACACTCACACTGCACAAGCACACACAGTCATGCACATGTATGCACACACATGTGTGCCCACAAACACACATACATGGGTGCACACAATGCACACGCCAAAAACATAAACATGCACAATGCACACGTAAGTATGCATGGGTGTGCACACACCAACACAGGCACATATGTATGCACACACATGTCCCCAGACATTGCTAGAAATATCCCACTGTGAAAGTTCCATATTCTATACTTCCTCTCCACTATGCATCCTTGAGAACAAATCTTTGCATTTATCCATCTTCTTTTTGAGCAGTCCTCAGGGACAAAGATCCTGTATTTGGAGTCAGAGGTCCTGCCTTTGAATTTGCCTCCAAAATGAGGGGTTAGACCTGGATGAAGGCCCTCTAAGATCCCTTCCAAGAGCAGCCAGTGGATAGAGCTCTGCCCCTGGAGTCAGGAAGACTCATCTTCCCGAGTTCAAACCAGCCTCAGACACCTACTAGCTGTGGGACCCTGGGTAAGTTCCTTCACCTTGTTTGCCCCAGTTTCCTTGTCTGTAAAATGAGCGGGAGGAGAAAATGTCAGGCTCTTCTAGTGTCTTTGTCAAGAAAACCCTAAATGGGGTTCCAACGAGCTGGACATGACTGAAATGACCAAACAATAAGAAAGAGCCCTTCCAGCTCTTGGGCTATCATCCTATGATGCAGCAGAAAGCGTTCCCAGAATATCCCAGCCCTCACTGGACCCTAAGTGCTTGCTCTCCTCTCAGACACCCACTGAGATAGCCGCCCTTTCCACTCAGTGGCCAATATTTCCTCATTTCAAAGCAGCTTCTGAGCGGAATCACTTGTTTCTGCAGAAGTGGCCGCGGCACTGAGTCAGCACCCAGTGGGGGGATGGGAGGAGGGGCTCTAGTCCAGCTCCTGATAAACATTGCTAGAAGAGCTGGCCTTCAATTAATAAATATTTCAGGGAATGAGGAGTTTAGGATAATGGAGCTTTCTGGCTAACTGGAGGGAGAGGAGCGAGCTGAAACCCATGTATTTTTTTCAATCTAATTACAAAGTAGTCTAAAATACTGAAATCTAAAATTCCTTGGGAAAGGGAATAAGCATTTATTAAGCACCTACTATATGCCAGGCACCATGCTAAGCTCTATACAGATATTATCTTAAGTGAATTTCACTAATCTGTGAGATAGGTGCTATTACCACCTGAATTTTACAGTTGACAAAACTGGAACAAGCAGAAATTAAATGACTTACCTAGGGTCACATAGCTAGTAAATGTCTGAGGCTGGATTTGCTTTTTTTTTTTTTTTTTTTTTTTTTTTTTTAGGGAGTGATAGGGACAATCAGGATTAAATGATTTGCCCAGATTCATGCAGTTTGAGGTTGGATTTGAATTCAAGTCTTCCTGACTCCAAGTCCTAAGCTCTATCTACCACACCATTGCTTCTCTAAAGTGTGCTCCAGAGAATCTGGGAGGGGAGGAGGGTCTTTGAAACCCTTTTAGAGGCTCTACAAATTCAGAAATAATTTTATTTCTTTTTTAATTTTAATTTTTCCCAAGTACACATAACATTTTTTTAATTATACATATACATTCATTTTTTTTTTACTTTCCTTATGAATCATGTTGGGAGAGAAACATCAGAACAAAAGAGAAAAATCATGAGAGAGAAAAATAGAAGAGAAAGGGAAAATAAGTGAATGTAGCATGTGTTGATTTACTTTCAGTCTCAATAGTTTTCTCTTTGGATGCAGATGGCATTTTCTATCTAAAGTTTTTTGGGATTGCCTTGGATCACTGAAACACTGAGAAGAACCAAGTCTCTCATAGTTGATCATGGCACAATCTTTGTTTTTTTTTTTTTCAGATTTTCTTTTTTTTCTTTTTAATTTTTTTCTTTTCTTTTATTAAAGCTTTTTATTTACATTATGTTTTGTATGGATAATTTTTCAATTGACCCTTGCAAAACCTTCTGTTCCAAATTATCCCCTTCTTCCTCCCACCCCCTCCCCTATATGGCAGGTTGTCAAATATATGTTAAATATGTTAAAATATGTTATATACAATATAGATCATAGCACAATTTTGCTGTTACTGTGTATAATGTCTTCCGAGTTCTGCTTGTTTCTCTCAGCATCAGTTCATGTAAATCTTTCCAGGTCTTTCTAAATCAATCTGTTCATCATTTTTATAGAATAATTATATTCCATTACATTCCTATTACCTATAAGAAATACAGTAATTTATTTAGCCATTCCCCAATCGATGGGCATCTACTGATTTTCCAATTCTTTGCCACCACAAAAAGAACCACTACACAGGATATATGGGTCTTTTCCCTTCTTTTATGATCTCTTTGGGATACAACCCAATAGTGGCACTGTTGGATCAATGGGTATACACATTTTGGAACCATAGTTCCAAATTGCTCTCCAGAAAGGTTGGATCATTTCACTATTCCACCAACAATGCATTAGTGTCCCAGTTATTTTTCCCAACATGATAAATATCTACAAATATGACCCATATAGATATAAACACACAAAAAGAATCAATATTCACAATCAATAAATACAATTTACATGTAAAAAGAAAACACTAATCTTTCTTCTCTGCTGCTCAGAATAGCATAATATCAACATGCGACAAAATCAGGCATTAGGAAAAAAAATCTGATTTTGGAATGGTTATATCAGGCAATTGAATTTGTTTTCCATTTAACCTGTATTTTTTCTGATTTATTTATACAGAAATCAGTAAAGTTCTGTTTCCATAAATATGCATGTGTGTGTGTGTGTGTGCGTGTGTGTGTGTGTATCCCACATAAACAAAAACTCTTTGAACAGTTTCTCAATAATTTTTTTTTGCTGAGGCAAAACTAGCATAATTTTTAAAAATATAAAGGGATATGGATAACAAAAGTTTGAGAACCACCGTACTACACTAGCTGTAGAGACCAACAAACAAGAATGAATTTTCCTTTGTTTATTCAACATATTATAGCACAGAGATTCTTAGTCTTTTTTGGGGTCATGTATCCCTTTGACAGCCTGATGAAGCCTATAGAATAATATTTTTAAATATATAGACTATGTAGGATTCTGAGGAAAACCAATTATATTGAAGTTACCAAAATTTTCTTTCTCAAAAAAAACAATCTTAAGTTCGCAGATTCCATGAAAACCCTTGGTATAATGGAAAGAGTTCTGGGCTTAGAATTAGGAGACCTAATCCTGACTCCAGCATTTATTAGTTATGTAACTTCAGCCAAGTCACTTAACCTAAGACTCAGTTTCCTCATGTGTATAATGGGCCCAATCATTCCTATACTACTTAGCTTGTAAAAAATGCTATGAAAACTTTAAAGTGCTCTATAAATGGGAGGTAGCTGTGGGATCATTGTAGTCGTGGTAATAATATCCTGCAAAATTTCTAGGTCCTGGGGATCCTCACATTCTGGCCCAGAGATGGAGAAGATATTGAATGAGAACTAAGCCCAGGAGATGCTGAGAAATGGCTCTGATTCAACATCACACAGGTAAAAAGCAGGAGATGGGGAATTCAAACCCATTTCCTCTGATTCCAGTGCCAGTGTTTTTTCTTCTATACCATGCTTCTCTGCCTTATGGTAAATTAAACCTGATGATTAAATCAGTATTTTCCCTGTGATCTTACCTCTTCCTTGGCCAAATGAAAGGAAAGGAATCAACTTCTGCTTCATTGAGGTCTGATATTACTTCTCTCCTGTTCTCCAAAGTGCCACTTTCCATAAATGTTGAGAGGAGCTTTTCCTTCCCCTTGTCCACTCCTCAAGACAGCCTAAGGCAAGGGGCTGTGAGGCTATAGGACTGGAATTTTTATGACTTAATATAACAAAAATCATCACTCACAGTTACGTGGCACACGAAAATGTATCACACATTTTCCTACAACAACCTTGTGAGGATGGTTGTACAATTATCATTGCCCCCATTTGTCAGATAAGAAAACCAAGGTTGAGTGTTTGAGTGCCCACAATCACAAAGGGATCGGAGGTTTCAGAGGTGAGAGACAGATCAACCTCTGATTTTGGCACCCTTTCCACCATCTCTCTGACATATACCATAGAGGAAATATAGAAAGGAAAAGGACCTAACTTAAGGAGTTTAATAAGATAATGAGAATCCCCTCTCTTTCTTCCTCCAAACTACTAGGCCTATGGCAAACAAAAACATCAAGGGAAAAGCGTTATCCTTGTCAGATTTAATTCAGCAAAATTTGCCTTTGATGCAAAACCTGTTTCATCCATGTTTCTGTAGTTCATATCCATTTCTACCCAATATCCTGTTCTCATGGAGCTTCGCTGCTCAGTGAATAAGGTAACCATTTAAGATGAACTTGAAGGTATAACCTGTACCAGAGGTGTTTGATCTTGGTAACAGCAATAATAACAACTATTGAAAAAAAAAAGGAAATTAAAAAAAAATCCCTAATGGTGAAATATTAGAAAATGAAGAAGGTTAGAAAGTGAACCATGACCCAGCCACTAACTTTCTGAGTGACCTTAGATGAGACCTTCACCTCATTTTCTTTGTCTATGGCTCCTCCAATATTCATTCTTTATGATGTTATGAATAACAAAGGAGGTGGTTCTCAGTATCCCATACACAAGGTTGGGCCCTGGCCAGTGGGAGCAAGGATCCACTCCATCATCAACAATTGCTACACTGGAGAAAGAGACATTTAAAAGACAGATAAAGGAGGTTTGTCAGCACCTGTGGTAAGCTCTGAAATCTCTAAAAGCTTCCCCATTTCCTTTTTCTCCTCTTTTCTTTCTTCTCTTTCCCTCCCTTCTCCTTTTCCTCCATTCTTCTCTTCCTTTTCTTCTCTTCCTCCTCCTCCTTTTCCCTGTCTCCAGGGACTGGCAGCAACCTGCCACCAAGTTTGAGAAAGACACCAGCTTCCCAGCTGGCCGTGTCAGTCCTGGGGGAGGCTGGCAGGGGAGGGAGCTGGGGTCTCTGCCAAGTGAGATAGTGAACATTCTCACACATGGTACTTATTCTTGGATCGCTCAGGAGAGCAATTCCCTTTGCTGAGGCAGCCCACTGTTGCTAACAGCTTCTAGCTCCTAGGCTTGTGCTCAGCTGAGGGCTGGAATTGCTTACTAAGGGCAAGACCTATGTCTAATTCTTCTTTCTAACCATTCCCCCCACAGTGCTTTGTACAGAATCAGAATTCCATAAACTATTTATTGACAGAAGATCAGATATATGATAAAGATAAATTCAAACAATTTGTTGTTCATTAATGGTTTGGAACTCTATGTCTTATATACTGGATAGAATTATTTGATTGAGGGAGAAAGGGGGGTGGTGTAAGATTGCTTTTGAACTTGAACTTGGAAGAGTTCTAAACTGCCAGATTTTAGATGATAGAGTGATTCTTTATATTAAAAAGTATCTCTTAAACCAAATTTTAAATTCTAAATAAAAAGATTTCAAATGTTCCTCTCAGAAATGCTTGCTATTTCTACTTTAAATAGAGCTGCAAGTCAATGCAACTCAGAGGAAAATACCATCTTCTAAATATCAGCTTGAATTGTTCAAAGTGAACACAAGGAACTACCTACCCAGTCTTGCTTCCTTCCATGAATCTATGTTTTTCATGTCGGTACCACCTCCAGAGCTGGAACTTATTGTTGTAGTTCAGTCATTTCAGTCATGTCCAATTCTTTGTGACCCCATTTGGGGTTTTCTTGGCAAAGATATGCCAAGATATATTCTGTTATTATTCCCATTTTACAGATATGAAAACTGAGACTGAGATAAGTGAAGTTACTTCCTGACACTAGTTAATGTCTGAGGCAAGATTTGAAAAAAGTTCTTCCTGAAAGAACTATGTTATGTGCTATTTATATATATATATGCCTATTTTCTATGCCATTTCCTTCTATAGCTCATTTGACAGATGGGAAAGCGAGGCAAATAGGGCAACGTGATTTTCCGAGGGTCACACAGTTAGTATGTGTCAGGGATCAGATTTGAACTCAGGAAGAGTAGTTTTCCTTACTCCAGGGCCAACATACTATCTATTTCACTACCTAGCTGCTCCAGAACAGAAACTAGCCAGGGGCAAATGGAGCTTTGTTCCAGAGTTCTGATATCGAGGGGTCATAATTCCAAGGGAGAAAGGAGACCTCCTTTTCATATATGATGCTTCTCATTTTTGGTGATTATTGTCTTTAAACCTTACCTCTTGTGCTCTGTCAACCCATATCGTAATGAGACACAACTACCCCAGAACCACCAACTACTCTGTAGAGAGTATGAGTTGAGTAAGGATGCAAAGATGCCAGAAATTTACAAGGAAGCGAGAGATATAGGGCAGCTAGGGGAAGTAATTGGCCAAGGAGATGACCTAAGACACAGGTACGGATGGGCCTTTGGGTGATACAGATCATCCACTAAAGAGAAGTCTCTTAACAAACATACAAGAACTACTCTACTGGCCCCTTCACAGCTTCTTAGTTTCATTTGGGACAAGTCCATCTGGAATAAACAAGAGGTAAACAGAAAGCCTGCAGGAAGCTGAGCTCCTCATATATTTACTGCTTGGGAGTTATATCTCAGTAAACCAATTGAATTGTGCCAGATTTAATTCTTTCCTGAAACACATTACCCAGAACCTCATTGTTAAAATGTCCTTTTCCTAAAGCCTGCCTTCACCTTTCACTCTCAAGCACAAGGGTCAAACTCTCTGGGGGACACCTATTCTTCCAGTGTATTTGTTCCCTTTGCCACTCCAGCCACCAACCTCTCCAGCCCTGGTCAGCTATTTTTGTCCCAAGTAAATGATTTCTTAGCAATGTCTCTGATCCTTCCCAATGATTCAGAATAAAACATATACTGTTCTCATCTTGGGATATTCTTATACATATCCTTCTAAAAATAGCTATAAGCAATTCATTCAATGTACTGCAGGTCACCCTCCAGGTAGTCTAATATTCTAAGATTATACTAGTGAACTACTCTGACTGGACATCAGTGAACCCTCATATACTGTGACTGTCCCACTTCGTTTTCTGATCACACAATTTCTGAATGGTAATTTTTGTTGTCCTTTCAATTATGTCATAGTTTTAACAATAGGCTTTCTTTATCCACTTGGTTTTTCTTGTGTGGATTGTCAAATCAATATCTTTTGAGTAATTGTGGGTCTCACTGAAGAGGTATATTTCTGGGCTAGCCTCTTGCATCCAATTAAATGTCTTGTCTGAGGCAAAAATGTAACATTTACAAAATTTTCAACAGAGTTTTCTTCCTTCTCTTCCAAAACTTGATAAGCCCTAGGAACAGATGTTGGAAAAGGACTTGGAAAAGAGAAAGATGAATTCACTTTATGATCTTCAGGTCTCTGAAGAATTATCTCATGGGAAAAGAGCAATCAGTCACTGTTCAGTTCCATGGAGAACACAAGTAAAGAGATTTAGATTAAACACAAGGGGAGCAAGATGCTAGAAACAGGAAAGCTATGGAAACCATTACTTCTTCAATCCTACAGATTTTTGCAAACAAATAAATTCCCATTCACAAAGGTATCAACTTTGGAGCAGAAAGTTGTCATAATAAATAGCATGTAACATAGTTCTTTCAGGAAGAACTTATTCAAATCCTGCCACTGACATTAACTAGTCTCAGGAAGTAATTTCGCTTATCTCAGTCTCAGTTTTCATATGTGTAAAATGGGAATAATAACAGCACATATATATATATATATACTTCGTAAACCTTAAAGTTTTTATTATCATTAATCTTCCTTAGTCCACTTCTCAGTGAAACTATCCCTAATTTTCCCAGTCTTTATTAATTTATCCTTACTTTGGACTCTTGCATTTATGGATTATAATTTTCATTTAGTACTTTTCCTATTCTGCTTCATATGGTCATTCATCCATCTGAATATTACATCACTTCTCTAATATAACTTCTATAAACTCCTTGAAGGCAGAGCCTACATCTTATTTATTCCTAAATTTCTTCCCAAAGTGTCAAGTCCAGTGTTGAATACATACTAGTATTAAAAATAATTATTTTTCTGTTCAAGGTTCTATGGATTTAAAATTTTAAAAGGTTTGAGAAACTAAGACTCTAGAACTGTAAAAACTTCCTTTCTCTTGATTTTATTTGATTATTTTAATTCCTCAATCCTTGTTCTTCTCCGGGGGCTTCTGCCCACTCACCTGACAGTTGGATACAGTGCCTCAGTTGATAGTAAGAGAGAGTGGATAGAAAGAAATCTGGGGATTTGGTGGCTTAGTTCATTCATTTGTTTTTTTCCTTGCCTTTCAGTCTTTTTCAATTAAGTAACTATCCAATCTAACTGATTATGCAGATCCTCAAACACACAAACTTTAGTTCCTAAAGTGCCAATGAATAAAAATTGTGTGCAGGGATCTTTTTTTGGCCTTGTAGTATTACAGAAATATATAAGATATAGTATTTGTCCTCCAGGAATTTACAGACTGGCAGAAAAGGAAAACACACATAAAAAGGCAAATTATACAAAGGAAAACTAAGAGGTCTGCATTGCAGCTTTAGCTCTGCCACCAATTAGGTATTTCCCATCTCTAGTCCTCATTTTTCTCATCTATAAAATGGAATTTGAATTCAAAAGAGAGTTGGCCTCAGAATCAGGAAGTTGTGAGTTCATATCCTTCCTCTGACATGTACTGGCTGTGTGAACTATATTATTTCTATTATTATATATAATCTTTTAAAGATGCTCAAAATGGATCAACAATTATGTTGCCCTTGGACATGATATGGTGGTGTTGTTCAAGTAGCAACCCTTCTGAAACCAATCTCCAAACTTGCTTGCATTTGTGGTTTAAATTCCCCAAAGGGACTGCTACCATCCTCAAGAGTAATAATCCCTGGAAGTTCTAAAACTGTGGATCCTGAGCCCCAGCTTCTATGTTCCACATTCTCAATCAATCAGATAGTTTTTCCTATGTTAGCCTTTAACAAAAGGCTTTATAACCATTCAATATAGCAGCAGCTTTTATGACTTTTATTGATCATCAACGATCCTGATATTGCAGCAACCATGTTGAAGGAAGCTATAGTTGACATTGACCTGACTTCCTACTGTGTGAGAGTCTTACATCATGGGATAAGTGGAGTTTATTGCTAATGACTAAGGAAACAGAATCATCTCTAAGCTGCATTATCTTTATTAACACAGAACATTTGCTGCAAAGAATCAAGTGGCAATGACTTCAGCAACACAGTTTTTTATTCCAAGTATCTAAGTGATTAAAGATATGATGCAGTTGTATAATCTGAACAAAGGAAACAAAAGTTTCTATTCTGAAGAAGTATGTTTCATGGTCTTGACAAAGATAAAAGAAAGATAGGAGATTATCTTGGAGAAATTATTACAGATATTACAGTCACAGTACCAGCCTACTGCAACTCCCAATGTCAGGTCACCAAGAATCTCCAAACTACTCCTAGTTTTAATGTGCTCTGAGTCATCAGTGAGTCAACAATCTCTGCTATTGCTTTTTGCTTAGACAAAAAGGTTGGTACTGAGACTATTAGGCTGATCTTTGATTTCAGTGGTGGCAATTTTTATGACTCCATCCTCACCAGTGAGGATAACATCTTTAATTTGTTATAACGTCAATGTTATTATTAACAAGAACAATTCTGAAGACTTTTATAAACTGAGGAAGAATGAATTGAGCATATCCAAGAGAACAATTTATACAATAATAACATTATAAAGAGAAAAATCTTTGAAATCTGTAAATTATGATTCCAGAATATCAACAATAAAGCATTGTTTACCTCCTGGAAGAGAAGTGATGAATTCTGATAATAAGAGACATATATTTCTTGAGAACAGCCAATGAAGGAATTTATTTGGCTTGACTTTTATTGTAGGAAATTTCTTTTTCTTTTCATTAAGGTGGGGAACAAGTGATAGAGAAAATAGATTTATGCTTATTAAAAATAAAACTTTAATACAAAAAATTTTAAGGTGGCATCTTGATTTTAAAATCAAGTCCATAGCTAGGGATATCCATTGGGGAGAGAGAAAACACAAATTCAACCATTTCATTGCTGATTTCAAAGGCAAGCATAAGAATTTCAATGATTATAAGTGAGTGTTGTCCACCACTTCCACCCTGTTTGTGAATTTGCAAAAGTCATCCTTTCCTCAGCATCCAGATCAATATTGAAATTGACATCAGTATCCAGAATGACCTTAATACCTTCTATGAAGTGAATTTTTATTCTATGGCATACTGCCCCTACGAGATGCCAAGGTGGATGTATGGCATTATTTTGGTTACTGGTTCCACTTAGTTCCCCAAGATCCAAGCACAAGTTGTTCATTGGCAAGGAGTTGACCATGAACAACAATCCTAATGAAACTGTTTTTTATAAGGCAGGTATTCAAGCTGCCAAAGTGTCAGGGACAAATCTAAGAATATTCAAGACTTGGTGCTATTGGATATGATTTCTCTCTTTCTTGATAACAAAACATCTGGTAGAGCTGCAATAATTCTGAGCAAATACAATACCACCATCCCCACTAAGCAGAAATACATCTTCATGACTTACTCAGAAAACTATCCTGATACCCTTATCCAGGTTTATGAAAGTGAGAGAGAAATTAGGATATCAACTACTTAGCAAATTTGAGCTCAGGGGAATCATCAACTGTTCTCCAGGGTATTCCTCAGAATTAAAAGATCTTTGACATTTATGCAAATAAAATCCTCAATGTATCTGCTGTTACCAAGAGAATTTCAAAGAGAATAAAATCATCATCAACAGTGTCAAAGGTCAACAATAAAGATTTCATTGAGTACCCACTCAAGAAAGTTAAGAAATAAAACACTGAAGATAAGAAGCAGAGAGTCAAGGTGTCTTTAAAGAACTCATTTGGATCATATATTTTCAAAATGACAGTAAGTGGAAAATGAGAAACCCTGAGGCAAAATTGGTGAGGAAGACCTTCAAAACTGCAATGAAATAATCAGTTGGTTCAGTAGGAACCAGATTGCTAAGAAGCAAGTATTTGAGTGTCAGAAGAACCAGAAATCTGTTCATTACTAAGCTATATCTGCTTTCAAGGGATATGACTGATTCCTAGGTGGTGCAGCTGCCCTATCTAGAAGTGCTTCTTAGGGATACACCATTGAGGAAATTAACTAAATTCTGGACAAGAAAGAACATTTCATATGTATAGAAGAATTGCCCATGTTTAACATATATTGGATTACTTGCCCTCTAGGGGAGGGGATGGGGAAGAGGGAAAAAATTTGGAACACAAGATTTTGCAAGGGTGGGTGTTGAAAATTATCTATACATATATTTTGAAAATAAAAAAGCTTTAATAAAAGAAGAAAAAACCTTTCATACAGTTCGTCAAAAATTGAAGTATCCAAATATGTAGCCAAGACTAGGAGTAGTAGTCATTAAAAAAAGAAAGAAAGAAATACATTTGAGCTATCTTTCAATTTTAGTCACTCCCAATATTTGAATATATTTAGAGGAAGAGACATGTGTTTTATCAATACTGTAAACAAGTGGAAATTCAATTCCTTTCCTGAAGAAGTAAAAATACATTTAAAGATTGACACCAACCTCCTTCCCCCCCCCAAAAAAAAAACCAATGGGTACTTACTAAAGTGATAAATCAAGAATAATGGATATAAAATATTTTCTCAAGAGGCTGGTACTTAAATCTCATCAGAATATAAAGCAATTTGAAGAACTGTTATAATCACTTTTCATATTACCTCAGCTCTGTGTTGTCTAAACCATGCTTAGTCTACTGTTTTCTGGTAAAATAGACCAGACTTAGGTCATTCTTCTTGTTGGCAGTCATATTCCCAAAATCATTGGAGTTATTGCTAAGGAGGACTCTTCTAATAACTAGTCAATTAAAACCCAATTGGACTGAAGACCTTTGGACTTCTCATACTTGCAAGATTGTTAGATATATCTTCCTTCAGGTATATGATTCTTCACCCAAGTTCAGAATAGAACAATCTCAAAAGAGGTAGGCTGAACCCATGCTCAAAGCTTGCCTAAATAGAACAGGGACTTGAGATACCATGGGCTTATGGCTATGTGGTGGGTGAGATGGGGGATAAGGAAAGTCACTTCTTCCCTCTACCTCTGCTAGTGCTTAAAATGACCCTAACACAATTCAGGGAAGGAAAGGGAGAGTTTCCTGAGACTGAGGGCACTCCCTTCTAAATATCTTTTGAACCCCAAGCTCTTTCTGATCAGTATCCCATTAGGGGATTCAACAATAATAACAACAACTACAACAATAACAATAACAGCTAACATTTATTTAGCATCTACTACATTCCAGGGACTGTGTTAAGTGCTTTATAATTATTATTCAATTATCTAGTTAGTACTTAGCAAATTGTCTGGTACATCATAGGTGCTTAATAAATGTTTGTTGACTTATTGATTTGTTATCTCATTTGATTCTTAGAATAACCTCAGGAGGTGGGTGCTATTTATTATCTCCATTTTAAACTGAAATGAACAAATTTGCCCAGAGTGACACAGCTAATAAATGCCCAAGGCTGGATGTGAACTAATTTTTGTGATTCTTCTCTGTGACTCATTGCTGCCTCTTGTCATATTAGTGTTCTAGCTCTTCAGCATTCAATCAGAGATAACTGGAAGCAGACTCCAAAGTTGATGCACCAAAACCAGGAGAGGCAACTCTGAACATGTTCTCTGGGGTGGTTTTTCCTACTCTTTCTTATGAGGCATGGCTCTCTGGAAGGAAGAATGGGGAGGTGATACATTGGGAAATGTAGGTAATATAACATCAAAATATAGAAATGAACATTTATTTTAAAGAACAGTAGCTTCCTGAGAGGATGCCCATCAATTGGAGAATGGCTGAATATAAATTGTGGTATATGAATGTTATGGAATATTATTGTTCTGTAAGAAATGACCAGCAGGATGAATACAGAGAGGCTTGGAGAGACTTACATGAACTGATGCTGAGTGAAATGAGCAGGACCAGGAAATTATTATATACTTCAACAACAATACTATATGATGATCAATTCTGATGGGCATGGCCCTTTTCAACAATGAGATGAACCAAATCAGTTCCAATAGAGCAGTAATGAATTGAACCAGCTACACTTAGTGAAAGAACTCTGGGAAACGAGTATGAACCACTACCTGGAATTCCCAATCCCTCTATTTTTGCCCGCCTGCATTTTTTATTTCCTTCACAGGGTAATTGTACGCTATTTCAAAGTCCGATTCTTTTTGTACAGCAAAATAACTGTATGGACATGTATACATATATTTTATTTTACATATACCTTAACATATTTAACATGTATTGGTCAACCTACCATCTGAGGTGGAGGAAAGGAGGGGAAAAATTGGAACAAAAGATTTTGCAATTGTCAATGCTGAAAAATTACCTATGCATATATCTTGTAAATAAAAAGCTATAATAACAATAATAATAAAAGAACAGTAGCTTCCATTTAACAGTATGTTTTCTTCATGCCCTCAAGAAAAAAAATGAGAAAAATTACAACTTTTCTTATATTGTAAAAGTAGAGGATTATATGAAGGTGGAATATCACATGTAATGTCAAATTCATTCTATTTGTTGATTAGCTTAGCTGTCCTACTTTTAAAAATATTTCTTTCTTATTTTTCTTACAAAAAGTAACTCACTGAGCAGAGGGAAAAAGCATATATTTAGAAATTAATAATTATAACTAACATTTTAAAGCACTTAATGATTTACACAGGACTTTATACATCTTATTTCATTTTATCCTCACAGCATCCCTGTGAGGAAGGTATAATTATTATCCCCATTTTACAGATGAAGAAATTGAGGCTGCTAGCAGTGACTTGCTTCGGTCACACAATTAGTAAATCCCAAGGCAGGATTTGAACTCAGGTCTTCCTGATTTGAGTTCAATACTCTATACTAAGAATATTACTCTTATAAGGAATCCTTTTGGTGAGGAAATTCCCTTTTCTGATATAAATCAAAACATTCTCTGCAATTTATAGTCTTAGAGAGTTGTCTGTAGTATTGAGAGGTTAAGTGTATATATATATATATATATATATATATATACACATATATGTATATATATATAAGTGTATATTAAGTATAATGTAATAATTTATAATATATAATAATACACATGTATGTGTATATATATATATATATATATATATTATAATTTGCTTTTTAATAACCATTCAATGAACCTCATCCCTTGAGGTTATACCATGGGGTTAGGATTAAATTCAGAGTTTCTAATTTCAAGCCAGTGTTTTTTTGTCTCCTACTCCATATCTAATGTTCTATAATTCTTTTAGAAAGTAAATCTACTGCTAGGAACATACCTTGAAACACCCCAAATACTTCAAATATCCCAAATACCAATACCTCAAAATGCCCCAAATAAAACAAACAAAAATGAATCATCCAAGTATTGTCTATAGCCATATTTTATGTATTTTCAAAAAGCTAGAAACAATCTAAATGTCCAACAATAGGGAAACATTTTGATAAATTATGGTACATTCCTGTAATGGAACATTATAAACACCATTAAGCCCAATGCATGAATAATACAAAGAAATCTAGAAAGATCTCCATGTAAAACCCAGCAAAGCAAAACCAAAAGAATAGAATTTACAATAATGACAATCAAAGAAGAGGAAAAGACAATGAGAATGAAAGAATCTTGATAAGAATTTAGAGGGAGTGACAAAAAAAAAAAAAG
Organism: Antechinus flavipes; assembly: GCF_016432865.1. Lineage (NCBI taxonomy): Eukaryota > Metazoa > Chordata > Mammalia > Dasyuromorphia > Dasyuridae > Antechinus > Antechinus flavipes. The sequence goes on from NC_067399.1 coordinate 535,983,640, forward strand.
GATTATACATTGTGCATTGAAATTAACTTAAATATTAAGTATTATTACTAAGGAAGTTTGGTTTATGGTATTTTATAATCCATGTTGTTTTTAATAAAACATTTTTAAAGAAAAAATAATATCTATAGTCATAACCAGGGCCCTAGTTAATAATAATAGCTAACATTTTAGCTTCAGGGTTTGCAAAATGCTTTATATTTCTCAATTCACTTGATCATTTCAACAACCCTGAGAAGCAGGCGCTATTATTATTCTTATTTTATATATAAGCAAACTGAGGCAGACAGATTAAATGATTTGCCCACAGTCACAAATTTGGAGTCAAGACTTCAATTTATGTCTTCCTGACTCCTAAGTCCAGCACTCATTATAACACCTGCAGGATCTTCAAGGTCACCCAAGCCAGTACAGTTGTTTTGTAATTCTATGTTTTGACAACAATTCAAAGACAGTTTTTTATGAACCATGTCATATCATTAAAAGATATCAATTTCAAAAAAAAAAAATAAAGATTACTGTAATGGACTTGACCCATAGAGCCTATGCTATTAAACGTAGGCCACTGTTGCCTGAGTCAAAAAACAATAATAACACCTTCTATTTTACTGGCCCTTTTAAGTTTTCAAAGTAGTCTTACACCTCAGTATCTTATTTTATCTTCATAAACCCCTGTAAGGTAGATAGTGCAGATATAATTATCCTCCTTTTTATATATGAGGAGACAAGTTCAGGATTACATAGCAACTCCGTGACAAAGCTGGGACTGGAATTCAGGCCTTCTGACTCCCTGTCTAGAACTCTTGTCACTGCCTAAGCTGGCCCAAGTTCTAGTGGCCCAAGTTGAAGAAAACCCCCAGTTCTGAAAAGGCAAAGAAAACCAAACCAAGAGCTTCTTTTCTTCCTCTGTGCCCATCTTCAGCTCCTGTCAGGTGCTCCAAGGAGGCCTGGGGCCAAGAGGGTAGCAGGGGAAGGTTCACCTTCCCTGACAGCTACTGATCAAAGAGACACTGATAGTTCTCTCACGTATAGGAGAGTGCATAGAGGCGTGCACACACACACATAGCCCAGGGGGCAGAAGGGAGCAATGACCTACCTCTATCATCTCTACTGTTTCTGAAAATTATGCAATTCCCCAAGGTCGGCATGCCCTACAGAAAGCAAACTTTGACACTAGCTCAGTTTAAACACAGCCTGGATAAGAGAGGTGGAAAATCACTGGGCTTTTAGAATTCACACAGCTCTCTTCCTAGGAGTGAGTGATTGGGGGAAGGTGTGTATTGGGGGGGGGGGGGGCGGAGACGGAGACAGAGACAGAGAGAGAGGAGAGAGAGAGAGTGAGAGAAATAAAAAAGAGAGAGATAGACAAAGAAAAAGAAAGAGAGAAAAAGGGAAAGGGAGGAGAGAGAAAGGGAGACAGAGAGGAAGAGAGAGAAAGAGTGGGAGAGAAGGGGTGGGGGTGAGGAGAGTCTCATTCCAAACCAATGGTGGTACTGAGATGACATCCTCCATTCCTAGGAAACTCTGCCCTAGAGGCCAGCCCCCTCACTCCTGCCCCTCATCCCATAGTCCTTCCTAGGCCAAAGGAAAATCATTGACATCTGGTTCCTTTCTGAAAGAATCTCACCTTAAATGACTGAATTGCAAAACTCTATCTGTTTTAATAACAAATAAGCACAAAGCCAGGCCCAGCATTCTATACATATTTGTTGAATGAATGAAGGAAGGAAGGGGGTGGCTCGATGGATGGATCAGTGAAAAAATGATAACCCTTTGTGTTTGTACAATGCTTTATACCTCCCAAGGACCTGTAATACCCAGGAACTCGTTTAAGAACAATACCTTGCATTCTATAGAGTTCTAAGATTTACACAGCACTTGCCTCAACACAATCCTGTGAGTTCCTTATACAAATAGTCTTTTTTCATTTCATTTCTAGAGATGAGCAAACTGAATCCCAGAGAGTTTGAGTGACTACTGACCCCTCCTCACACCCAGTCTCATAATGTGGCTCCATTCCAAAGCTGCCTTATATCCATTTCTCATATCTTATGGATATCCTTGTATATGTGCATTCTCTCCAATTTGAGGACAAGAATTATTTTACTTTTGTCCTTATATTCTCGGACCTAGTCCACAATAAATAATTAATGTATGCTTATTAATCAATTAATTTTCTGGCCAGGATTAGAGGGCTAGTGAAACATAGTGAAGACTCCAGTTCAATGTTCTAGAGGAGAGGAGGGGAGGGGAGAAGAGGAAAGGACAGAAGAGGACAGGAGAGGACAGATGTTCAAAAGTCATTTAGTTCAACCCTTAGTTTATATACTGACTTAGAAAATTACATATGTTTATACATTTTTAAAATAAATATATCAACACATTAAAATCACTTAAGAAGTACATTTTCTTTTTCATTTTTCCCTTTGCTTATTCTCTTTTTTAAAATAATTACAACTTTTATTGATAGAACCCATGCTTGGGCAATTTTTTACAACATTATCCCTTGCACGCACTTCTGTTAGGAAGTACATTTTAACTGGCCTGGGTCACACTGAAGAGTGTTCCATCCAGTGTGCTATCTAGCTACCCCCCTTTTTTTTTCAGGAGGTTGGGGGTAGGGTAGGGAGATGAGAGGAAGCATGTTCACACCCCTGCTCTAACCTATTAAAATCTCTTTGAATCTTGAACATATTTTCTGTATTTTAATTAGCCTTCCCAACTTTGTGGCATCTATAATTCTGCATATATGACACATGTATGGAGGGAAATGTTTAACAGCCTAAAATCAGACACCTCTTTATAGAAATCATACTCCACCGGAGACCTACATAACCCAGTAATGATTTATGGTCTGGGTCCATTCACCCAGCTGATTCTGAGTTCAATTAATTGACCTATTTATTGTCTGCCTTTCCACAATAACCTGACTTTATCAAATGCTTTACTTAAATCTAGGTAAACTTTATTAATAGCTTTTGATTGATCAACCAGTCTAGTAATACTATTGGAAATGAGATTAATCTGGGATGACCTTTCCTTGTGAAAGATATGATGATTCTTTATGATTACTGCTTCTCTTTCTAGAGGTTTACTAACCATCCCTTCCACAATAACTTTCTAGAATTTTTTCAGGATTTTAAATCAAGCTCACTAGTCTTTAGTCTGCACATTCCATTTTCTTCCCTTCTATTGAAAATTGAAAGAGCATTTATCCTTCTCAATTCCTGCAGAACTTGATCAGTTCTCCACAGTCTCAAAAATCAGCAGTCTTGTTTGCCAGTTCTTCTAGTATCAGAGGCTGTTATTGAACCGGATCTAGTGACCCCAATTTATTAAGGACTACTAGATATTACCTTACTATATATCTATATCTATGTGGGTATATGTATATATCTTTCCTGTCAATTCCCCATTAGACATTTTAGTTTTACATTTTCCAGTATTTAGAATGGAAAGGTTTATTCTCCTTGCAGAGAAAACAGAAATAAATATTCCTGTCTTCAAAAATTAGATACCCTTTTCTCATTTGGGCAAAGTCTGAATAATCGCAAGTTTTTAACTTTCCACTCATTAAACAATGACTCTGTGGGGAAGCCCAGGATCTAGCCACTCTTCCTGAAAGTGGCTATTTTCATTTTAAAGAAAAATAAATTGAGGCACAGATAACTAAAATAACTTTCCTAATATCACAAAATAGCAAGTGGCAGAAACAAGACTTAAACACAGGTCTTTTGATTTTATTACACATCTAGAAAGCAAACATTTTAGACAGGAATGCTGCTAGGAAGTATCAGTGATGTAAGGAAAAAGTTGAGTTTTGAATCAGAGGACCTTGAGTTCATATTCTAGTGTTGCTGCTTACTAACTGTGTCATCTTGAGCAAGTCACTAAGCTTTATTTTCCTCATCTTTTAATTGATGGGGTTAAATAGACTTAGGATGGAAAATGCCATATGCATGCAGAGAAAGAATGGAGACTGAATATGGATCAAAGCATAATATTTTCACATTTTGTTGTAGTTTCTTTGCTTTTTTCTCTTTTGATCTGATTTTTCTTGTACAACATGACTAATATGGAAATTACATTTTTTAAAAATTGCACACATCTATATCAGATTGCTTGCTGTCTTGGGGAGAGGGAATATAAGGGAAGGAGAGATCAAAATCTGGAACACAAAACAAAAATGAATGTTGAAAACTATCTTTACATGTATTTGGAAATATAAAATGCTATTTAAGAAATTATGGACTTAGATTAGATGGTCCCTAAGGTCTATCTTTCCCATCTCTGATCTTGTTTGGACACTTGGTTTTGTTCCATGGCAGCTTTCTAAATCTAGATAAGAATTGGAAATTCCCTGCTCCTTGAATTTTCTATTTTTGACATCCCCAGAACCTTAGGCTTTTAGAGCCATAACACCCTTTTTCCTCATCCTTCAATACCTGACCTTAGGATCATACCTATAACAAGAAGCAAATGAATGATTTGTTTTGGGCACACAAAACTGAATGATACAGAAAAAATTTACATCTACTATTCCAAGTCCGCCATGCCATTAAGTCACTGAAGGATGGAGAGGCACAATTCTATAGTTTTAGTTCTTGGGCAAAATTAGCCTGTTATGATGTTGCTTGGGAATAATCAAGATTAGCCTGCTTGAGATTCTCATGGTTTAGGAGCCAAAAACAACAGTCTGAAAGTGAGTGAATGCTAAACTGATGTGTAAACTGATGAGGTTAGGGGAGGGAAATATCTCTTTCTATCATCTCAGTAGCCTTAGATTAAGTGTAGGGCAGGGTGAAGAGAAACTACAGCTTTGTGCAGAAATCCCCCAAGAGAATATCTATCAATTGAGGAATGGATGAACAAGTTGTGGTATATGATTGGAATGGAATATTATTATTTAGGAAATGATGAAGAGAATGGCTTCAGAAAAGCCTGGGAATACTTGTATGCAAACTGATGCAAAGTGAAATGAGCAAAACCAGAATAATGTTGCACATAATTACAGTAATATTGTAATGATGATCAACTGTGAAAAACTTAATTCTCTAATCAATTCAGTGATCCAAGACAAATCCAAAGGACTCACAATGCAAAATGCTATCTATTTTCAGAGAGAAAACTGATTAGCTCTGAGTATAGACTGAGGCATTTTTTTGCTTTATTTTTTCTGGTTTTTTTTCAATGTGGATGACATGGAAATCTGTTTTGCATAATTTCATATATGTATAATGGATATATTGCTTGCCTTCTCAATTGATGGGGGAGGACTTAAGAAAGGGATGATAGGTAGGGAGAGAATTTAAAATTGAAAATTTTTTAAATGAATTTTTAAAATAAAAAAAATGCCCCAAGGATTGGATCACAGATTGAGGGCAAGTAACCACACTGCAACAACTCCATCTCTCCCACGAGTCCTTAGGAAAAAATTTCTATATGGGATATGACTGTTTTGAGCTATCCAGGGAAAGGATACCACCAATAACTTTGATTAGGAATTGAGGAAAATGTTATGCATGCAGAGGATCTAGAGGAAGCATCAGTCAGCGTTTTCATTAGCGTCTTTTTCATATCAAAATCTTTCGTAGCTGTGTGACCATGGGAAAGTAACTAAATTTCTCTGCACCTCAATTTTCTTAACCACAAAGTGGGAATAATAATACTAATAGCACGTTCCTTGAAGTGTAGCTTCAGTCTCACAGGGACACATCTGGAAGTATATTTTTGTTCAGGAGTTACCCTTTAGCCAACCTCCCAGCAACCCAGATAATTCAGAATAAAATCATAAGGTGTTAGTGAGATGCTTAACTACAAAGATACTTCAATGACTTGATTCCTTTCTTTGGTACTACACTCTTCTCTCATTAAAGAGAAGGAGCACTCTCTATTGGCCTATTGTTGGCAAGTACTCTTTATTTCATTTTATTATCTCTCTCTCTCTTTTTAAAATATATTTTATTTTTCCAAATACATGTGAAGATAGTTTTCAATATTCACTTTTGCAAAATCTTGTGTTTCAAATCTTCTCCTTCTGCCCCCTCCCCCAGATAGGAAGCAATCTGATATAGTTTAAACATGTGCAATTCCTCTAAATATATTTCCATATTTGTCATGCTGCGCAAGAAAAATCAGATCAAAAGGGAAAAAAACACAAGAAAGAAAAGACTCAAGTCCATCAGAGTTGATAATCTTGTTGTTACTGTATACAGTGTTCTCTTCCTTGGTTCCGCTCACTTCACTTAGCAGTGATAGTTTGAGGCTGTCAGGGCTCAGAGCAGTTACAGACAACAACAAGATGGAGAATCTGACATTTTTTCTGATCCTTATGACCTCTGAAATCCTACCAAAATAAGAACTATGTTCAAGAGATTTCATCTGTCTCCATGGTTTAGGGTACCAAAAACCCTACAGAAATAACAATTGAATGAATTAATAGTAAAATAGGGCAGGTAGATGATGCAGTGGACAATGCTGGACCTGATTTAGGAAGACTTGAATTTAGATCTATCCAATGTATAATCCTGGACAAGTCATTTATCCCTGTTTGCCTCAACTCATTTCCTTGAGTTGGACAAGGAAATGTTAAACCACTCCAGTATCTTTGTCAAGAGAACCCTAAATGGTGTTTTCTAAATGACTAAAACAATTGAACAACCATCACCACCAAAATCACCATGATAACATCAACAAAAAACAAGGAAGGTTACTCTCTACATCCCTCACTCACCCTTTCTTCATTGCCCACCACTCAGGCAGGGCCACACAGTTTGATCCAGAACTTGGAACAGAATAAAACTCTATCACTCTACCCTCTGCTCTGACTTGTATAGAGGCAAGGCAGTGCTCTGGACTGTAATAGAACTCAGTCAGAGATTTAAGGGACCCAGAGAAAACTGGGTCAGGACAAATATGTGTGGCTGTGTTATGTTTCATTACATCCACTGGTGGCCAGTTCTATCCTCACAGAAATCACTTGGAGCAAAAGCCTAAACCAGTGAAATGTGTAAGAGGAAGGGGAGATGGTTTGAGATTCAGACTCCAGGGAAATCAGTATCCAAGAAGGTGAACAATAGAAAAATTAGGGGAAAAGATTGAAATTAGCAAAGATCTTGGGAGGAAAATAATATAAATAAAGACTTTGAGAGCATCAAGGAAGATATTGATACTATAAAGGAATATGACCACTAGTATAGCTAAAAGAGTCCAGGCTTCTATAAGTAAATATTACAAAGGAAAATGAATCAATAACCTGAGGATTTCCAAGAGAATATGAAACCACAGCAGGATATTTCTGAACAATTTAAATGAGAAATAAAAAGAATAAAAGAAATAAGAACTATTAAAGAAAAATTGGCAGAATGGAAAAATGTGAATCCATGGTGGCAATTATCACTAAAGGAACAAAAGAGGAAAAAATTAATTAGGGGTGAAATTATATAGAAATTTTTAAAAATGGAAGAAGAGAGGCAAAAGGCAGTAACATTAAAATAAAACTATGTTCCACAAGCAAAATATTGATATTGATGACAGGATGTATAAAAGCAATTTAGGGATTGTAGACATCCCAGAAAAAAAAATGGACAAGTAAAAAACCTGAAAGTCATAATGCAAGAAATAATACAAGAAAAATCCAGAATTTCAGAACACAGAAAACAACCAGAAGAATCCACAAATACATTTCTAGGAAGGGGGAAAAAATCTTATGCTACATACTCCAAGAAGTATAGTAGTTAAATTTAATTAAATGAAAACAACAATTTCTGCAAATGACTAGGAGCTTTCTTCAAATATAAAGGAAAAGAAACTTAAATAACACTCTGTATCCACCAAAAACCACTGAAGGGAATAGAACAATGGAATATGTTCCTAAAAGCAAAGGAACTACAATCCAAAGTAATGTGCCAAGTTAATCTGAGTCTGACCATTAATGAAAAAATGAAGACTTCAGTTTTTAAAAAGTATTCAAAGCATTTCTAAAAAGAAAACCAGACCTGAACTTTTGCTTCTTAACTATTGCAAATAAGAGCAATCCAAGAAGGGTAAATAAATATAACAATTAGGACCAACAATGACAAAATAACAACAAAGAATCCATTAAGAGATTTCTTTCTAAAATTACACAATAAAACGGATTGTCACAGAAGGCAAATAGAAAGTTGAGAAACAGTCCTGAAACATCATGGATTAACCTCAGAGAAATCATAGAATGATACTGCATTAGGAGTAATGAAGAGGGATTTTTTTTTTCTCTCCCTCCTTTTGACACAATCAAGTATAGTTTCCAGCAGTGACTTTACTTGTTCAAAAACCTATCCTCTGGAGGGTGCTAGTTGGCGCAGTAGATAATGCACCAGCCCTGAAGTCAGGAGGACCTGAGTTCAAAATCTGATCTCAGACACTTAACACTTCCTGGCTATGTGACCCTGGGCAAGTCATTTAACCCCAATTGCCTCAGAGGGAAAAAAAAAAAAAAAAAACCTATCCATGTATTGTAGAGTCAATTTTACTTCTATTTAATGGAGTAGAGAGACATGCAATTGTGAAAGAATGTCTTCCTGGGCTTCTGGGAGAGTAGAGAGAATTTTTTGTAGCTACCATGTCATTTTTGTAAATGTCTTTGCTAAGCACTAATTTGCTCTACTTGCTGACTATTAATGGGGAACATACTATTTGGGTCTCATGAGTTATAGGGTTAGGAATGAAGCCCCACAGGGAGTAACAGCTACTTTCTGGGAGCCCAATCTTTCATTCACTCTTAGTAGTGTTATCAATTTCTGAAAACAGCTTCTTCCAAGGTGAGGAATGCAAGTTGTCAAAGTATCCCAGAAGGATGCTACATATATTACATTACAAACTTGAAAGTAATATATCCACATAGGAAAAATTAAGAGGATGGTCAATGCTTTTGACTACACCATGACATATTATGGGTCATATCCATCAGTTTTTATACCTTGGACCAAAAAATACAAATGGGCAATAAGTTAGGCCAAGAATGAAAAGGAAAAAAATAGTGACTTGAAGTCCCTGTGGGAAACTGAAGAGTTCCTTAAAGGTCTCAAACTTTTCCTAGAAACAAAAGTCCCTTTTTTTAATACCAGAATTCTACCAATATTGTTGTGCGACCATGAGTCATAAAGCATAACAATCTTCAAAAAATCAAAATTAAATACCATGCAGAGGGTAATTGAGAAGTGTGTAGTGGATATAAAATACCACATAAGTAATTCTGAGAGAAAAGGATGTTGCCAAAAATATATATAATAATGAAAATGGGCTGACAAGACATGAGTGAAGGATAACCCCAAGATTTCCTGTGAGCTCCATCGGTATCCTTGCAATTTAAAGAAAAAATGAGGAAGGCCTCCAGTACATTGTATAGACTCCTAGTGGTGAATTTAGGGGAAGATGTGCTATCAATACTTCTGACTCTACCTCCACCTTCTTCTCCATCATTTGCAAAATTCTACAGCAAATCCTATGATGTACCTTTACTGTCCCAACAAACAACCCTCCATTAAATACACTTTTCCTGAAGTCTTTTTTTTTTCAATGCCTTTGTATTCATATGCCTTGGAGCATGAACTTCATGCTTATTTATAAGATAGGTATCATGTCATTTATGTCACACACAGATTTATGGGGAATTTCCTAAGGTCCTGATCAAATGGATTTTCCCTCACCTCTGTGAGATACATATCCCTGCCAGAAATCAATCAACTCAACCCCTAAATTTGGGGATTTCCTGGGCCTGAGGGGACAAGTGATCTTCTGGAAGGATATTACCTTGATGATTCTTGAATCTCATAGCTTTTAGAAGAATTCAGAATGATATGTTCTTCCTGTGTCCTGAACTATCTGGCTATTTGGAAAAATGACATTTTTCTAGGAACACATAAATAGTTCCCACATACCTATTAATAGCATAACACCTCCAGTTGGGAGATCTCCAAGATTGGGGGGACTAGAGGAAGGGACCAGAGAATAAAAATTTGGGGAGACCCAGAGACCCCCCTTATAAAATCCCTGAAAACGAGAGGTATCAGGTAAATGCGTTCTCTCCGGTGAAAATGTTTGGTGATACTGGACATAGAATAACAGTACACAAAATAATAGTTGGAGTTTGTAAAATGGAAGATTTTGGCTTGGAATCTGGAGTGGGTCAACAAGAGGAAATGAGTCTATCTCCGAAGACCAAATCACTCTTTATTGAGAAGGTTGTAGAAGAAGAGAATTGTTTACCCAGTACCTGGTACCTAGTAAGTACTTATTAAATAATCACTGGTTGATTGATTTACTGATTACTATTCAGTACCTGTAGGACTAGGTAGTCTCTGAGATTTGATGACTCAGCATGATTTGCAAACAGATAAAGGATTGTTGTTGACTGATCTGGACAGAGTAAAGACCCAGGGAATCACTTGACCTATTCTTGGTTTGAATCCCAGCTAGTTGCCTCCTCACACCCTAAGGGGAGGATTATGAAATGGGCAACATGTGTACTTAGGACACCTGTCTTGCCTTTCCCCTATTTTCAGCAACTCCTTCTAGAAAAGCAGAGATGAAAGGGATCTGATAAGTGGTCCACCCTGAGGTATTAGAGACATTGCATCACCTCTCAAGGGATTTGCATTTTTATAAGAGGGCTCTTAACCTGAAGGAATGAATCTCTGGCACTGTAACTACTAGATTCATGGACTTTCCAGAGGTGGAAGGGTCCCAAGGGCTCTTAATCTTTTTCATGTGTGTCATGGGTCCCTTTGGCAGTGTGGTGAAGCCTGTAGATGCCTTTCTCAGAATAATGTTTTTAAATGTCTAACATTCACACTATTGCAAAGGAAACCAATTATATTGAAACACAATTATAAAAATAATTTTTAATAAGTTTACAGACTACTCCTTCCTTTCCCTCTCCCCCAAAGAATTACTGAAATCTAACATCCTCCTGCAGAGGAGGCACCTAAGAAACAGAAAAAAGTGTCCAAAATGATGAAGAGCAAAGTGAATAGAGTCAAGAAAACATTGTATATGCAACACCAATATTGTTTGAAGGACAATTTTAAGCAACTAAGTCATTTTTACTATTATAAATATAAAAATTACAAATAAAGGATATATGAAGAAAGATGCCATTTGCATCCAGAAAAAGAATCGATAAATAGAACTATGCATACAATAATTTTATATAAATACACACACACATATACCTATTCATGGCTAACAGTAGCCATCTCTAGGGTAGGGGAGAGGGAATTTTAAAAAGGAAAGAAAAAAGAAATAAATTTACATGATAGCTTTTTTGGAAGAAATAGCAAGCTGTATGTGGTAGATTTGCAGTTTCATGTGCAATCTTTTTGATTGCACTATTATGGAAATGTTTGTTTTGTTCTGTGAATTGAAGATAAAATAAATTTTAAAAAAATAAGCTTGTCCAGTGTGAATTCAGTTAGTGACATAAATGACACTTGCACTCAGTAGGATAAATACTGGGGAGGGGGCAGGGAGAAGCAGATCTCCCCCAAACATCTCTCCAATCACATCTACTCCATGTACTGACTGTAGTATCCCCATACTTGCTCCATACAAGATGAAAAGGCAGTCTGGTACAAGTGGGAAAGGCAATGGATCTGCATACAATCAAGACAATTGCTTCAAATCCCACTTAGGGGGTCTCAACCAGCTTTCCAAATTGTAGTGGGTAAAATGCTTTGCAAATCTTAAAGTACTACATAAACACAAGCTATTATCATGAGTTAGATATATACCAGATCTGCACAGTTGAAGTTCCAACCAGGAAGTACTTTTGTGAATGAAAATAACCTGGGGACTGGGGATGGGGTGAGGGGAGTGTGGAGAAGGCCATAAGGTATTTCATTTGAGTTTGAGCAAAGTCCAGGTTAAGGTTGAATGGGTTTTCAGTAACCTCGCCTTTTATATGATCTACAGAAATGTAAATAATTGTGTATGTGTCTATGTCTGTATACACACCTGGAATATATAAAACATAGACTCATAATGAAGGATGGCCCTTTACCAAACAGTGAGTCTGTAAAGTTGTTTTCAATGCCTCTGCTCCACCATTCTACTCCTTCCTACCCATCCCCAGGGACCCTTTCCCCAGCACTACTTGCCCATCTTATCAAAATGTTCTCTTAGGTCATCCTTCATTCTTACTAATATATCAGTGACTGAAAAGAGCTGACCCCTGGGTGGGGCATACATACATTTTAAATTCAGGATAAAGGAATGAATTTTTAATAGTGGGATTTAAAACAACTTATAGAGAAATATTTGGGTGGACTCGAGGGCCTTCTCTAAGCTCCTGTAATCACCGTCTCAGAGTATAAGCAAACATACTGTCTTGACAGAAACTTGAGCCTGCTGGAAACAATTTTTTGGTCATGGGGAATTGTTAATCAATTCAATCCAGCAGGCCTTTATTATGTCTCCTATGTACAAAGCTATATGTTAGGAACAAGGAGGGGAGAGAGGGGGAGACAAAAGTAGACCTGGATCTCTCCCTTGCACCATCTTGGGCTTTTGTTTTATTTTATATAAAAGTATATAAAGTCAGAAAATTCATTTCTCCATTCATTCATCTATTCGTGTAGCAAATACTTGCTGAGCCCATACTATGTATAGGTACTGGGGAAAGATGCAAAGGTTAAGTGAGACATGGTCTTCAAGGATCTAACAGTCCATGTGGTTGATAAGTCAGAAGGACCTGAGTTCAAATTCAGCTTCAGACACTTAACATTTACTAGCTGTGTAACCCTGAACAAATCACTTAATCCCTATTCCCTTGAAAAAAACAAAAGGGAGGGATGTAGAATAAAGCTGGGTGAGATCCAAGAGGAACAGACAGAGTTCTGACCCAGGTCAAAGATTTCAAACTTGGAAGCCATGGAGTCCAAACCACTCATTTGTGCAGATGAGAGAAAGATGCTCAGAGAGGTTGCCCACTGTCACACAGCTGGGAAGGGTCTTGTTTGAGTCCAAGTTTAATGCCCTAAAAGGAGATGGTACAAGAAGTGGGATGAGTTTAAAGGAGGGATTTGCCTGAAAAGAGGTCACGGTTTCAAGGTAGGTCTCCCTGCAGACCCCCAGTTCTCCTCCAAATTCAGTGCCTTCCATCCAGGGTCCAGCCCTCCTGCCCGGGAAGGAAGCCTCCCCATCTCCTCAGACCATCAGCTGGCCGGGGGACCAAGTTTGCTGCTACAACGGGCAGTCACCTGAAGGGCCGACCGAGGAGAGGAATGCTTATTCTGAGGCTCCACACTAAAAATCTTTCAGAGTTCATGGAGCCCTTAAAACGGGAATCAGGCTCCAAGGACCTGGGCAACTTCCCCAGCCCAAACTTGGCCACCTCGGGCCAGCGGGAGAAATCAGACATGCCTTCGGTGCCATCTGCTGGCTGGTCTCCGTATCAGTCCCAGCTGGTATTCGGAACCAAAGCTTCGGGGAGCTGTCCTGAGGACTAGCGGAGGGGGTGGAGTGAGAGCCAATGTTATCTTCGTAAAAATACTGACATGCTCCAAATTTTAACAAGATAACTGTGGATGAGATAGACAGAAGCTTTTATTGGAGGGAAGGGGGCTAATAGAGTATAAAGAGACCCTGAGACCAAAAAGTTTGAGAATTGATGAACTAAACCCATAAAGAAATGCAAGTTTTCAGAAGGATGGGGAGACATTCGGGGGAGGGAGAGCAGCCAGCTTATTGTAACAGTCCAGGGAGGAGGTGAGAATGGAAGCAGTGTCACTGAAGAGAAGAGAGTAGGAGATTTTGTGAAGATGGAATCCACACAGGTTAACCTTAAAACACCACGTAAATGCTAGCTATGATTATTACAGGCTAGTAACAATTGTAAGATAGTGTAAGCAGTGACTAAGTGGAGACGCAGCCCCATCTCGCTCCACCCTGCACCCACAGCACAGACAGATGGTGAATTGGATAGAATAAGAGGGAGCTCAAATCTGGCCTCCAACACTAGCTGGATGACCCTGAGCAAATCACTGCTTGTTTTAATGCACTGAGGAAAGGAAGTGACAAAACGATTCCAGTATCTTTGCTAAGAGAAACCCAAATGGAGTCATGAAGAGCTGGATGCTGCTGAACCCATGTCACAACAAACAGGGAAGGTTTTCTCAGAGGGGAAAGTAAGGGTGGCTGGAGCCTTGGGAGGAGGGACAAGAAAAGGCTTCCTACAGGAGGGGACGTTGAGCTGGGTCTTAAAGGAGGTCAGTGATTCAACAAGCAGATGAGAAGGAAAAAGCATTTTAGGCAAGAAGAAGATCAGGCAAGGCCTGTCCTAAGGAAAACTGTGATGTCAAAATTCACTTTCTAACCCTTCCCAACCTAAAGTCTATGATTACAAGTCTCCTTCAAACTACTGGCAAGAACAGTAGCTAAAGGATGGCTAAAAGAGTGGAAAAGGTATAAATAAATTAAAAAGAAAAAAGAAAGGAGCTCCTTTTTTCATGGAATTATTTCACCAGAACGAAAGCTGCTGTATATATGGCTTTGGGTAGAATTCAGAAACAGAAAAGTCACAGAGGCATGTATGCTTACACAGATAGATAGAACTTTAAAGAGAGATTACAACGTAAAAATCCTCTGAAGGACCTGGAAACAGCAGCAGTGATTTAAGTCAATGTATTCTTGACTCATCAGGAAGAAATTAAGCATTCCCAAGCAAATTTTCTACAGTTAAGCCTGGTTTTGTCTACTGGCTACCGTATATAAGGTCTGATTTCAAGTGCTGCTCATAAATGAAATGATCCCACTCTTGCAGTTGGTGAAATTATAAATGTACCTTTTTTCAGTGTTGTTATAAAAAAGTATCCATAAATCCATGAAGGATTACTGAAATATATGTTAGTATGATGATTTGTAATTATATAAATACAATAAAACTGTAAAATTGTAAGGGGCCTTGAGAGGACACATTCATAATGGAATGGAGCCAAGATTCATCAGTCTGAAATCTGAAACCTGTAAGTAGGTGGAGCTGGAATTGGAAATAGAAAAAAGTATGAAATATTTAACTGAACCAGTTGGTATTAGTTGGCTCAGCCTTACAAATATGAAAGACAAAGACGTCAACGGCCCTAAGGCTCCTTTTCAATATCTGTACCGTGAATGCCTCCCTGTATCCTGTGCAAAATTCCACTGTTAGGGATTTCTTCCTGTGGATCTTGATAGCTTTTCATTCTCCCTGTGCAAATTCCTATTCAATAAACATAGTCTTGGGGAGTGTAGTGTAATGGAAATAGTGGCAGAGTGGGGAATCAGGAAACCTGGTTTGATTCTGGGCCTTTAGTAAGTCCTTTAGATGCTTGGAATCTCATTGCCTCAATAAGGACATTATTTGCTCTACTTACCTAATTAGGTTGTTGTGAGGAAAGTGCTTTGCAAAGTTAAATATTTTAATATTTCCATGGGTTTGTGATTCACTGACCTGGGTACTCCCTTCAGAAATGTAGCTCACAACCCATGCTTTCCTTGGAAATCTTTTGTGCTAGTGCTGGAGCTAGATGATAGTATTAGCAGGCAGATTTTTTAATAACTAGATCCAGACAGGAGTCCATAGTGAGTAGATGTCAGTTTAAAGGAAAATGTTTAGTGGTCCATCCAAAGAATCTGTCCTTGGTTCTTTGCCTTACAACATTTTTAGCAATGACTTGGATTAAGACACAGAGGCCATATTTATAAAATTTGAAAATTACACAAAGCTTTGTGTAAGAGCTAACAACCATCTACATCTAGAAAGTTTGTGACAATATGGGATAATGGGATTTTAACAGAGATATATGCAAAGTATTACCCTTAGAATCAGTAAAACTATTTCACAATTTCCTAAATGTTATCCTGTCTCCTCATTTTCCCATTTGACATCTACTGTTCTATCTGGTTTCAGCTCCACAGGAATAAGATGCTCCTCCCAGGAAAAAACTCATCTTTTTCTAATCTCACTATCATGCTGCTCCGTATCAGTCTTACACTTAGAGAAATCAGGAGAAACTTTATGGAAGATGTGATATTGGAGCTGAGCTTTGATGGAAACTAGGGATTCTCAGAGGAAAAACTGTACTTCAGATATGGGGAACAGCCTATGCAGAGAAAGGAGAAGGTGTGAGGAATAACAAGATGAGTTTGACTGGATTGAAGAGTCTTCCTTGATGCGGCCTTCCTCAGTCTTCTCTCCCTCTGATTGGAAGTTTGGAGGGTAGAGGACCAAACTCCTCCCAATGCCTTCCTTAATAGAAGGCAGAAACTAGATTTGTTGCACACTCCACTTTGCATCTATTGCGCTGCCTCATTTCAACTCTAGGGAGGTACCCCCCAAGTCCCCACCGCCATTCCTTTCCTGCCTCTGTGTTTTGCTTTCAAACCGTTCCTCAACTAAAATCTATTAATACAAATCTCCTTCAAACTATTGGCAAGAACAATAGCTAAAGTATAATTGAAAGAGTGGTTAAAATACAAGTAATTTCATAAGAAAAAAGAAAGGATATATATGTATATATAGTGTGTGTGTGTGTGTGTCTCCAGGGAGAATTCAGAAACAGATAGGTCATAAGGATATGTATACTTACACACAGGGAGAAAGACAGACCTTGTTGCCTCCCTATTAGATTATAAGTTTCTTGGGAGTAGGCACTGTCTTTCTTCTGAGCTGATTTTCCCAGTGCTTAGTACAATGCTTAGTAAATGATTATTGTATTGAATCAGATTTCTTCCTATTTGATCAAGGCCAAGTTCTATTATATTTGTTCCACATGTTGGGTATTCATATGCTAACTCAATGGACTGGCCATTCAATTACAATAGCATAGTCTCAAAATAAGTGTGTTTCATCTATTTCATTTTTCCTAAATATATCATAAAATATATCAGTTTCCTTTGACTAATCATTTCATTGAGAAAAATCAACAATGTGTTGGGGACTTGATTCAATCAGCAAAATGTTATTCCCCACCAGGGATTTATCTGAAGGACTTGACCCTCTTTCACTTGGACCCTGAGTAAGACATTCTCCAGAACAGTGGTAAGTCTCTTTGATAAACATGGATCTCCTTGATTTATGCCTCACTTGATTTTCTTGATTATGGACTTGCTGGAATTAGAAACAGATTTGTTTAGGTAGCTTCCTTTATGAAGGTATGTTGTATGATGTTAATAAATACTTGAAGAATTCTTCATTGGAGGACCGAGTTTAAAAGTGAACTTTGCTTATTAAATAATAAACACTGAGCCCATGTATTCTTTGTACCTTTCAGTCAATCATGCAACTACTAAATGTGGTCTGTGGCTGAAAATCATTTACAAAAACTACCTGTTCCATTCTTCCTGCATATAGACCATTCTCATAAAGATGTTATGAAGATAAGAAAACAGGGTTATGGATTGGTGAGCACTAATAGCTAGTCCACCTTTTTGAGTGATACTATTGTCTATGGAGGTATTTTTAATTCTTTTGGCATTTCCCTTCCCTGAGATTGCTCATTCAACAAATCCTTAATGCTGCAAGGTAATGTCTCCAATGACACAGATTTCCTCAAAGTAGGCTTGTTCAGAAGCTGCTCAACCCAGAATCTGCTTCTTTAATGGTCAGCATATCAGAAACTGAGGTCTTAAAGAATCCACGTTATTGAGTCATGTCCAACTTTGTGACTCCATTTTGGGTTTTCTTAGTAAAGATTCTGAAGAGATCTCCCATTTCCTTCTCCATCTCATTTGACAGATGAGGAAACTGAGGTATAAGATGAGTTGTCCAAGGTAATAAATAGCATAATCAATATTTGAATTCATGCTCCTTACCTCCAAATCTAACACTCTCTCCTCCTGTATCTCATGAAAGACAGGCTGGCAACAGTAACAGCTGTGACCCTGAAAGAGAGAATGAAGCTGACAATTTTGTACAGTTCCCTTAAATCCAATTCACTTGCAAGTGAAGACATCAGTCATTCATGATATCATTGGTCCTCTTGGAAAATCAAAGATGACCAACAAAAACCAGTCAATCAATCTGCAAGCATTTTTAAGCATTAATTCTTTGCTAAGCATTGCAGACAGAGATAGGGACTGTGATTTCATTGATAAAGGGAACTCACTGATTCAGGAATTTCTTCAGGGTCATAGAAAAGGTGTGGTCATAGGAAGGACTCAAATTCAAATCTTCCTCATTCTAAGAGTAGCTTTCTATGATGCTTCTCTCCAAACTGAGAGCACAAAAATAAAAATGAAAGAGCCCCATTCTCAATAAATTTGCATTCCATTGGGGAAACAATTCTATAAGGAGGATGTAAGGAAAATAGGATTTTGCATATAGCCATATGCAAACTATATAAAAAACAAACACAAGGCAATAAGGGAGGGAAGCAGTCTTACACTTAGAGAAATCAGGAGAAACTTTATGGAAGATGTGATATTGAAGCTGAGCTTTGATGGAAACTAGGGATTCTCAGAGGAAAAACTGTACTTCAGATATGGGGAACAGCCTATGTAGAGAAAGGAGAAGGTGTGAGGAATAACAAGATGAGTTTGACTGGATTGAAGAGTTCGTGAAGGGAAAAAATGTATAATAAGGCTAGAAAGGTTGGTGGGAGCCCAGTTGAGTAGTGTTTTAAATGCTAAACAGAGGAATTTGTATTTGATCCTCGAGGTAATAGGAAGTCACTGGAGTCTTTTGAGCAAGCAGAGTCAGATCTTGCTTTAGAAATATCACTTACATAATATGGAGAATGGTTTGGAGAGAGAAAGGCCTTGGGGCAGGAAGTCTGATCAGAAGGCTATGGTGATAGTTCAAGGTAAGAAGTGATGAGGGTCAGAAGTAGGATGGTATAATGTTAGGGTATTTCTATTAAAAGTATTTGGATTGATTTTATGTATACACTCCTCAATGTTCCAAGTACACAGTAAAAACACTTTCATTTAATTCTTTCCGGGCTTAAAAGTTTTTGAAATGTATCTATGTTTTTCCTATGCTCCCTTATTCTTCTGCCCTCCTTTTCTCCCCATTTCAAATCCCCTCCTCATTTCCAGTTTCTCACCATTCACACCAGAACTGACATCCCAAATCCTTCCTCCCCCTTCAAACTTCAGTTTGTAGCTTGTTGTCAGCTCATTATCTGATGAAATTAATTTACATTAAAATATAATAAAGGAGACGACCTTCCAGGGAAAGTTTTCGTCTTTTAGAGGTGATCTAGTTAATTTGCATGAATCTCTCTAATGGACAGACTCTGTGGGTGACCTATATCTGAGCAAGGGGACCTATCTATTTTCTTTGTCTATCTAATCTCTTTACCAAAAACTTAATGGGAGTAAAGTATAGTTATCTTTTCTACATGGAGGGGGGGAAGGGGAGATTCAGGGGTTCTGGAAAACTCACATAAAAATTTTTGGTCCTCCTTTGGTACCTAAGAAAAAGTCTGATTTTTTTTTTTTATTCCATAAAAGTGTTTATAATACTTTACTGTAAAATTTGTATTGATATTATACAATACTATACATATATTTTATGTACTTCTGAGCATCTAAACTTTTCTGTGTTGTCTTCTGGCCTTTGGCTATTATCTGTGGCATCCACAAACTCTCCCAAAATTCAAATTTCATTTCTTATGATCCATGATATATAAAAACACTATGGGGGAAGCTGAGATTGTGGAAGAGATAATTATACAAAGAATCACCCACAAATACATATATCTTTCCAAATGAATTTCTAAGGGACTCCATATAACAAGATTATGACTTGGGCAAAATCATGGAAAACAACTGAGATTCACAGATCCTCTAAGGGACTCCATATAACAAGATTATGACTTGGGCAAAATCATGGAAAACAACTGAGATTCACAGATCCACAAATGCAAAAGATCTTAAATACAAGCCAAACTTAAAAATTCAAGTGTTTTGGAGACTTTGAAAATAAAATCAACAAGTTGAAGCAACAAATATTTATTAAGTACTTACTATATACCAAGCTAACCATAGATGGCTCAAAGAAAGACAAAAACAAACCCTTTTCTCAAGGAACTTACAGTTCCTTGATGGGGAAAAACATGTAAACAGATAGGTACAGACAAGATATAGACAGGTTAAATTAGAGATAATCAGCAGTGGGAAGGCACTGCCATTAAAGGAATTCAAGGAAGATTTTGATTTGAAGGTGAGATTTTAGCTGGGACTTGGAGAAATTAGCTTGGGAAATGGAGAGAAGAAGAGAAGCATTACAAACTTGAAGATTAGCTGTGAGAATGGAAAGATATGGGACATGGAATGTCTTATATGAGGATACTATTGTCACTAAATGGAAGAAGAAGAAAGGGATAGTGGAAAATTAGAAGGGTGCTAGGTTATGAAAGCTTTAAAACAAATCAATCTTTCTGGACATTTCTGCAGAGTATGACCACAGCATGAAAAGGCTTAGTCAATACAATTAGGCCATCCTAGAAGGCTTAATATGGGCCTTCATTCTTTAGACAAGCTAGGGACTAGATCTGTGATTTCTTTGATCTAGGTAGCTCCCAGCTGAGGAAATTCCCTTCACTAATGCAGGTCATCTTCTCTGCAATGCATAAAATAGAATGTGTGTGTGTGTGTGTCAGATAGATCCCTTGGTGAGTGTTGAACATGTAGAACCCTTCTAGGAATATTTGTTGCCTGTGTTTTTAATTGAAGGAAATGCTAACAGTGAAAAAAAAAAAAAAAAAAGATTTTTTTTTTTTTTGGGTTTTTTTCTCCATCTAAGCTCAGGAACCCTCTGAAATCTACTCACAGACCAATAGTCCAGGTTAAGACCCCTTTTACTAATTAGTTATAAATGACTCCAAATAATCCTTCAGATTTGGAAAGTCCCTTCTCTCTACCAGCTTTTACCATTATTCACTTCGACTCTACTTTCTTCCTCTTCAAACTTCAGCTGTTTCTTCATTTTCGAGCTCAGTTTTTCATCCTATAAGCCATCCTGCTTCCTATGAAAGACTGTTATTTAGCCATTTAGTCTGGCCCCATTTGGAATTTTCTTGGCAGAAATACTGGATTAGTTTGCATTTCCTTCTCATTTTATGGATGAGGAAACTGAGGGACAAGGTTAGCTGACTTTCCCAGAGTCACGCAGCTGAGAAGTGGATGAAGCCAGATTTGAACTCATGAAGATAAGTCGGATTCCAAGCCCATCCCTCCCCTACAATTTCGGTGTCTTTCACTTTCATTTTCCTCCTAGACTTACTCCTCCATAGGAAATCTTTACCTAAATAGTTTCTGCTTTCTCTTTCTGCCCGGACTTCTCAGCTCCCAGTCCTTCTTACCTTCCTCCATAGAGCTAACCAGCATGTTTCCCCAAACACTCACATAAACTTCAACCCTGAAAGCCGGGGCAAGGTTCATGAGTTGAAATCAGAGTCAATTTGCCGGCCTGGCTAAATGAGAACCCCGTAGCCTACACCCTTTTAATTATGGCCAAGCTCAGAGGAGATAATCGCGTCTGCATATTTAAATAAATTGCCCACTCATAAAAAGGGGACAATCATTACAACGTTTGTTTTTTTTCCTTTCATTACCGGAATTATGCTTTCTGTTTGCTCAGAGTTAAATATTAGCCAGGGGGCCTCCATGGCCAATGTCTGCCTAGATGCCTTTTACTACTTGAAACTTGCAAGAATCAGAAAAAAGTTTGGACAAATATTGTCTTTGGCAAGGGTTGCTGCTGGTATCAGGAAACCGATTGGTGTTATTGATTGACAGATGTGGGTACCCCATGTTTAGAAAGCCTGTCCTCTATTGGATTGGGCTAGGTGTTTCAGCAAACAGCCCTAATACAAGGCAAACAGAGCTGTTGGAAGAAGTACCAGCGTGTGTTAGCACAGCAAACCCGGGGCTAAACAAACAGCTTAGAAGAATGTGGCCACCTCCACATAACCTTTGATGGAGGTATTGATCCTGCTGAAGGTGGGAGAGAGTTTGAGCAAGAAGGAGATAGATATATATAAACACCCAGAGAATGTAAATGTTATCTTTAAGCTGCTGCTGTCATTTCCATAATGGGCATCTGTTTGGAATTTATCTTCTTGCAAATATTTAAATCCAGGCAGGGGCAAAAAAAAAATATTAATAACAAGTTTCAGAGAGACATTGTCTTCTCAGCTGGTCTCTTCACTCTGGTGCTCAGAGCAATTCTTTTCCTTCTCCTTTGAGTGTCTACATTAAACACCTAACTTGGAAAGTAAGTTACTGAAGTGTATGGGAGAGGGGGAGGGACAGAAGCAAATCTCCTCCAACTACTTAGAGACAAATATACTTCCAGAAACACACGTGAGCAAACATCAGAAGGATTGTTTACTTGGACTGAAATAATTCCAAAAAAAGTCATTTTTCCAGAGACCCACATCCTTGTAAGCAGTTCTTTTCATAGATAATAGGGTTTGCTTACCTTGTGTGAAGGGTTAGGAGATACAGGAAGATACTACTAGGATGGCCCATCACCCACAAATAACTCCCCACAGAAATTTCACCAGTAAGTATTAGTTCTTTTGGGTTAATATTACCCTCTCCTTTTCAATCTTCTTCTTTTTTTTTAATGCATTTTTTCCTTTGGGGAGTAGAAAACATTAATATGTCAATTCCTTAGTGAGAATGAGTTTATGAGATTGTTCTCTACATTGAAGAGAGGAGAAAATAGGGTAAAGAACTTCTCTATTCTTGCAAGTGGCCAGATGTATTAAGAGTTTGAGGGTGTTTTTCTCTCAGTTAGCCAGTATGTAGTATTTGTCTGTGTGTATGTGTGGTCCCTGAAGTGAGGGGAAAAATTTTAGTGGAAAGAACATTAAATTTGAGAAAGGGAGACCTGGCTTGGAATCCTGATTCTGCCACTTAATGATGATATGAGGTACTATATATGGGGGGTCTAGATATGGGGTACCTAAATGAAATTAGGGTTTGATTGAGGTCTAGTGGCAGGTTTGTGGTACAGGGAGTCAAATAGAGCTCCCCTGCAACCCCTTTGGATTCGGCGCAAGGATACGGAGTTAAATAAGGTCTAGTTATGGCACGAGAATCCCTTGTAAAGGAATTTACAGGCCCGAAAAGCTAGATTGATAAAAGAGACTAATTGTGGGGTTTGGAAGTAAGGTTAAAGTGGTTAAGGAAATAGGTGAAGGATAAAGAGATAAGAGAACACAGGAAACAGGATTCCAGCGGACAGAGATCCCTGCCATGGTAAGCTGGCATGTTTGGAACCTGTGCAAGGAGAAGATTGTAGTTTGGCCCTTTTATAATGAGAGATTTAGCTAAAGGGGCCCGTGGGTGGAGTCCCAAGTTGGCTCCTTGCTGGATTTCAGTGGGGGCTTGAGCTTGCTTGATGAGGGTTGGGAAACCTGAGCAGATCATTAGAATGGGGGCTGGGATAGGCCTGGATTCTTCTATTGGAATTCAAAGGGACCAGGATTTGTGAACCAATGTCCTGGATTGATAGTCCATCAGCTAGGAAGAATCAGAATCAGAAAGAAAGGAATAAATCAATTCTTAAAGGGATCACAACCCGCATCATTAACAAATAAAATTATTTTGGGCAGGTCATTTTAAGTTCTGAGTTTGTTTCTCCTCTGTCCAATAATGGCAATCAGGGATGATCTTCCACATCTGACACTCTATAAATGCAAGGATTTATGGGGGGAGAGTCTAGATAGGATCTCATTTGAGAAAATAAAAAAAGTAGTCTGCCTCTCCACACTCCTTTGGAGTAAGTTACTTGAAAGGTTAGCTGGATGAAGTAACATCCTCCAGAAAAGAATGACAATTGTGTCCCAATTCCCTTCCCCATTCCCAATTAATTATTAACAAGTAACAGAGAAATAGTTGATTGTATTGCCCCTCCTGTACATAGCCTAATAGTTTTCTTATTTACATATCCTCATTAGGGACTCCTAACACATCAAAAGGGCATTTGTAAACAATTAGCACTGGAAACAGAGGAATTCAAAGAAGGATAATTTAGCATTTAATTGAGCTAAACAAATACTTGTTGATGTGCTAACAGACCTTAATAAAACAGCATCAAAACAGTTAAGTAAATAAACCAGTAGATTTTGAGGCCCACTCTAAATTGAGAGCACTGATTGGGAGGAGACCAGTCCCAGCTCTGACAGTAACTTTGGGCACAATCTCATCATTTCTCTGTGTCTCAGTTTCCTTATCTGTAAAATACATCACTTCTAAGGTAACTTCCAGGTCTAGGCTGAGAACACATCTGTATGTACATACTTGATAATCATTGGTAGACTTTTAGTCTTGGCAGATCATAGGTACAGATTAAATATGAGCTAATGAAGGAAAGGGAAAAAGGAAGGAAGAAAGGAAAGAAGGGAGGAAGGAGGAAAGAAAAGAAGGGAGGAAGGAAAAAAGGTAAGAAGGAAGGAAAGAAGGAAAGAAGGAAGAAAGGAAGGAAGGAAGAATGGAATAAGAAGGAAGGAAAGAAGGAAAGAAGGAAGAAAGGAAGGAAGGAAGAATGGAAGGAAGGAAGGAAGGAAGGAAGGAAGGAAGGAAGGAAGAAGGAAGGAAAGAAAAGAGGAATAGTGAATGCCTTAAGTAATAAATTCCTTATTCCTTATTAATTTTAGAGTTGTTCTACCAGATGATAAAGTAATGAAGTTTCCTATCAAACAAATATCAAATTCTCTGTTAAAAGAAATAACTTTTTAGATGGAGGGGCAGGATTTAGTGGGAAAAGATATAGACATAAATTTAAGCAATGCAAAAATGATAACTTTTTTTATTAATATGGATCTTACATTATTATAGTATCATTGAAACTAGAAGCCTCAAAAGTCACCTATTTCAATCTGTTCATTTTACAGATGAAGAAACTGAGAACTATGAAAGCTAAATGATTAGCCCAAGATCACACGGATTGTAAGCATCAGAGGTAAGGTTTGGATATAAGTTCTTTTGACTTCGTAATATATGAGCCGTCCACCAGATGATTCTCCCCTTCAGCCAACAGCCCAGTTCCTCTCTGATACATGGAGATGGCCTCCCAAAAGCCTGTGGCATCCCTTCTTTCCACCAGAGGGCACTCAGCCTACAAATGCTCAGACAATTTATCCTGTAGAGCTTCGAAAAATGGTCCCAATGCTTTGGAAAGTCACGTGGCTCATGTTCAGAATTTAGCTAAGGGAAGATATGAAATATTGCTCAAAATATCATAAGTGTGCAGTCTATAACTCTAGAAGTGCCACCTTGTAGCTGAACTCTTCACTTTATGATCCACATTCAAAAGATTTAAATTCCCAGCATTCTATATTCACGTGATTTATTGGACAGCATCAAAATGGAAAGATAGAGATTAAATTATGGATATGCGAGGTTCAGCTGCTCTCAAGCCAACTGTTAAATTTTCAGTACAAGCATTTTCCCTTCTGAAATTGGCCGGTGTTACAAAGTGGGGCTAAATTTATTGTTTTCTTGATTGTCTAGACTTAAAGTGATAGAGAAAATGTTAATAACCCAAATTAAACTTAAAAGCGCGTCCTTCCTTTTTGTAGCGCGGGTTGTTAAGCCTCTACCAGAAAACGCCACCCATCTCTGCAAAACTCCTCCGAGGTCCCTTAGGTTCTTTAGGTATAGCTAGATGACATTACCAAATCTCATGGACTCACAGATCACAAGAAAGGATTAAGGGAGCACAAAGAGACATTGCCATAGACTATAAAAAGAGAAAGCACAAGATCAGTGAGAATAAGTGCTCATCGGCTACCTGGATTTTCAATATATATATATATATATTCCATACTTTCACGGCTCAGTTATTTACTACCTTTTTGATCTTAAGCAAGCCATTGAACGCATCTGGGTCTCGATTTCCTCATCTTTCCAAAGCCAAGATTAATATCTTTCTCCCTGAGTCTATTACTTCTCCTAACCACTATTTCTATTAATTGCAAAGGATTCTGCACACAACAGATGCTTCTAAAATGCTTGTTGAGCTAAATTGTTCTCAACTCATCTTGGACATCACTTGCTTCTCTCTGTGTCTTCTTCATTAGCAATGCAGCATTGCTCCTGGAAAGTTGACACTGGAGTAGCAATTTACCAGGCATTAAAAGGGAAAAGAGAAATACAAAGAAAGAAGAAGGTTGCCAAACAAAACCTCCAGTATTGTAAGAGCAAGGTACCAATTCCCCTCTTCCCAGAGGCTAGAAAATGAAGTCAAATGCTTGCTCAACATGACCCACACTTCCCTGTATTGTCATCTGCAGGTTACAAGCATTTACACTGGTTTCTATTTGACAAATAGCTCCCTCCAACAGAGCATGTTGCTGAGAAGGAAAGAGCGAGCCTTGGTTCTAAGCAAGAGGTGGTTTCCAGTTTGTAGCCAGAGAACTGCTTTCATTCTGGTCCAAGTATGTCCCCTGGACAGGTCTGGCATTATTAGGTATTAGATACCAAGCTCAAAACCAAATTTCGGTAAGCTTATTAATGAATTTTAAAAATTATCTTCTTTAATTTCCTTCTCTTTCTTTCTTTGCAAATTTGGAGGAATATGGAAATGAAACATTGCACATACTATCCCATTCAGTTGCCATGATGCTACTTTGCTGAATTGCATTTTTTCTCAATTAATTTTTTTTTTTTGGCAAAAGACTCTGGGGAGGAGAAGAGGGAAAGATGTAGTTAGAAAGTACATAAATGCTTTACATTTCATAGGCTCCTCCTCCTACAGCAAAAGATAGAAAGAAAAATTTCGCTCAAAATAACTCTAAAATAATATAGAATATGTGGGAATCTTCCTGCTAAAACAAATCCAGGAACTAGATGAACACAATTACAAAATACTTTTCATACCAATAAAGCTAGATCTAAACATTTGGGAAAATATCAATTGCTCATGAGTAGTCTGAACCAATTTAATAAAAATGACAATTCTATCTGACTTAATTTACTTATTCAATGCCATACCAATCAA
This sequence comes from Antechinus flavipes, assembly GCF_016432865.1. Lineage (NCBI taxonomy): Eukaryota > Metazoa > Chordata > Mammalia > Dasyuromorphia > Dasyuridae > Antechinus > Antechinus flavipes. The sequence continues at coordinate 536,010,611 of NC_067399.1, forward strand.
AAAAAATTTATAGAAGTAGAAAAATAATAATAAAATTCATCTGGAAGAACAAAAGATCAAGGATATCAAAAGAATGATTTTTTTTAAATGCTAAGGAAGGTGACCTGGCTGTGCCAGATCTCAAACTGTAGTATAAAACAATAATCTTCAAAGCTATCAGGTACTTGCTAAGAAATAGAGTGATAGGTCAGTGGAATAGATTAAATACCCAACTGGTTCAAGAATAGCATACTCTTGAGCTCTTCACCATTTTGATCACTCTCCTTTGGACAGTACTTGGTTTATTATGCTCTTTTTAAAATATAGCACCCCAGAATTCAACAGATTATTATCACACTGATTCAGGGCAGCATTCAGTAAGACTCTCTTTCTTTCTGGATCCTATACTTAATACTTTAATTGCTGCCTAAGATTGTGTTAGCAATTTTGGCTACCATATAGTGCTGTTGTCTCATATTGAGTTTATTATCTACTGAGAGCTTCAGCTTATTTTTTTTTAGATGGAGTTCTATCTAGTTATACTTCCCTAACTCTATACTTGTGTAGCAGCTTTTTTTGTTTGTTTGTTTTAAATGCAAGTAGACACCTTTATACTTATCTTTGTTGAATTATTTTACTCAGTGCAATAGTCTGTTGAATATATTCTGTCCACAGAGCACCAGCTATTCCTTTGTGTCACTTGCAAATGTGATAGGACTACTTTCTCTGCCATCATTTTTGGAAATGCTAAAGAGCCCAGGGTCAAAAACAAATTCTTAGGGATGTTCCAGTATAGACCATTTTCCATGTTGGCATTAGGCCAATAACTCTTAATTAATGACTGCTCTGTGAGTCTGGTCATTCAATCCTTCATTTTACCATTGTCCAGTCCTCATTTCTCCATTTTCCCCCATAAGAATAATATGGGAGATTTTATAAAATGATTTCCTAAAAATCTATGTAAGGAATAACATTCCTCTAATCTACAAATCTAATAACCCTTATCAAAAATAATCAAACATGGCTTTCTTTGTTAGGTATTTAATAATAGATCTAGAATTTTGCCAGTAATTAAAGAAAAAAATAATTGGCCACATTCCTCCATTTTTTTGAAACTTGGGACAACACTTCTTCTCCCCACTCCATGATACCTCTCTTGTTCTGCATCTTGATTTTTCAAAGACTGTGGCTATCATAACATTTCCTAGTTCTTTAAGTAATTTGAACTATACATTACTTAGTTCAAGTAACTTGATCCCATGATCTCAAATCTCATTTATTATCCTGGTTATTAGCTATTTTCCTTATTAGCTTTTTTATTATTAGCTATTTTCCCCATTCCTTTCCAGTCCAAAGATCTTTCTCTTGTTGAGAAAAAATGGAAGCAAAAATAAAGAACCCAGCTCAGTCATTCTGCCTGAGGTCCCTTCCTTCCTTTACTCCTTTCTTTCTCCAAGAGCTGAAGAGACTTTTGAGAGTATTTAGACCAGCTACGCCAGACCAAAACAACTCATTTAAAAATTTAATTGGACAAATACAAAAATAAGTTTAAAAAAGTAAATGAAGAAAATAATTCACTAAAATTCAGAACTGAACAAATGAAAATGAATGACTCAATGAGACAACAAGAATCAGTCAAGCAAAACCAAAAAAATGAAAAAATAGGAAAAATGTAAAATACCTAATTGGGAAAACAACTGACCTAGAAAACAGATCTAGGAGGCCATCTAAGAATTATTGGACTCCCTGAAATACATGATGAAAAAAAGAGCCTAGACACTATTTTTCAGGAAATCATCAAAGAGAACTTCCTAAATATCATAGAATCAGGAGGTAAAATGATCATTGAAAGAATTCATCTCCTGAAAGAGACCCCAAAATTAAAACCCCAAGGAATAGTGTAGCTAAATTTCAGAACTATCAGACCAAGGAAAAAATATTACAAGCAGCCAGAAAGAAACAATTCAAATTTCGAGGAGCCACAATAAGTATTACTTAGCACCTAGCAGCTTCCACTTTAAAGGATAGAAGGGCCTGGAATGTGATATTCAAAAAAAAAAAAAGAAGGAACTTGGAATGCAGCCAAGAATAAATTACTCTGCTAAACTGAGCATTTTCTTTCAGAGAAGAAGATGGACATTCAATGAAACTGGTGAATTCCATTTATTTTTAATGAAAAGACCAGAGCTAAACAAAAAATTTGACCTCCAAATATAGAACTCAAGAGAAGCATAAAAAGGTAAAAACAAACAAATAAACAAACAAAAAAACTCTTGAGAGCTGTATTTCTATTATGGGTATCCATAGAGAGTACATGTATAATCTGATTTTACTGTTATAATATAAAAAAGAAAGTAGAGGTGGAAAGGGGGTTGTAACAGAAAAAAAGGGAAAAGTGGAGGGAAAATGAGGGAAATTACATCTCAGGAAGAGGCAAAGAAAATCCATTATAATCAAGGGAAAGAAGGGAGGATGATGAATATTGTGTGACTCTCACTCTCATGAGATTTTGCTCAAAGTAAGAATATTAGATATATTTGGTTTCACCAAGAAACTCCTTTCACTCTATAGAAAAGTGGGAGGGGAAAGAGAAAAAGGGAAGAAGTAGGCTAAATAGAAGGAAAACAGAAATAGTAGGGGAAAGGTATAAGAAAAGGGGAGGATCTCTAAAGGGGAAGGACTGCTTGAGGCAAGTAGTAATCACACATAAAATTCTGGGGAGAAGGAAAAGGGGGAAAGAAAAAGTATAATTTGGAGTTAATAAGATGGAAGGAAATACAGAATTAGTAGTTTTAACTATAAATGTGAATAGGGTGAACTCTCCCATAAAAAATTTAGTGGATAGAGACTGGATTAAAAGCCAGAATCCTACAATATGTTGTTTACAAGAAACACATTTAAAGGAGAGCAATACATACAAAGTAAAGGTAAAAGACTGGAGCAGAATATATTGTGCTTCAGGTGAAGTGAAAAAAAAGCAGAGGTAGTCATCCTGATCTCAGATCAAGCAAAAGCAAAAATTGATCTAATTAAAAGAGATAATGAAGGAAACTATATCTTGCTAAAGTGTACCATAGATAATGAAACAATATCAATATTAAACATATATGCACCAAGTGGTGTAGCATCTAAATTCCTAAAGGAGAAGTTAGAGAGTTGCAAAAAGAAATAGATAGTAAAACTATAATACCAAAACCTTGCACTCTCAAAACTAGTAAATCAAACCACAAAATAAATAAGAAAGAAGTTAAAGAGGTAAATAGAATACTAGAAAATCTAGATATGATAGCTCTTCAGAGAAAATTGAATGGAGACAGAAAGGAGTATACTTTCTTCTCAGCAGTTCATGGAAGTTATACAAAAATTGACTATATATAAGAAATAAAGACCTTAAAATCAAATTCAGAAAGGCAGAAATAGTAAATGCATTTTTTCAGACCACGATGCAATAAAAATTACATTCAATAAAAGTTCAGGGGAAAACAGACTAAAAAGTAATTGGAAACTAAATAATCTCATCCTAAAGAATGAATGGGTGAAACAGAAAATTATAGACACAATCAATAATTTCATCCAAGAGAATAACAATAATGAGACAACATACCAAAATTTGTGGGGTGCAGCCAAAGCAGTAATAAGGGAAAATTTTTTGTCTCTAGATGCTTGCTTGCATAAAATAGAGAAAGAGAAGATCAATGAATTGAGCTTGCAATTAAAAAAGCTAGAAAAAGAACAAATTAATAACTCCCAATCAAATACCAAATTTGAAATTCTAAAAATAAAAGGAGAGATCAATAAAATCAAAAGTTAAAAAAAAAACTATTGAATTAATAAATAAAACTAAGAGTTGGTTATATGAAAAAAAATATCAAAATAGATAAACCTTTAGTTAATTTAATGAGAAAAAGGAAAGAGAAAAATCAAATTGTTAGTCTCAAAAATGAAAAGGGAGAACTTTCCACCAATGAAGAGGAAATTAAAGCAATAATTAGGAGTTACTTTACCCAACTTGATGCCAATAAATTTGACAAGCTAAATGAAATGGAGGAATACACACAAAAATATAGATTGCCCAGATTAACAGAAGAGGAAATAAATAACTTAAATAGTTAAGAAGTAGAACAAGCTATTAATCAACTCCCTAAATAAAAATCCCCAGGACCAAATGGATTTACATGTGAATTCTACCAAACATTTAAAGAACAATTAACTCCAATACTTTGTAAACTATTTGAAAAAATAGGGAATGAAAAATTCCTACCAAATTCTTTTTATGACACAGACATGGTATTGATACCTAAATCAAGTAGGCTGAAAATAGAGAAAGAAAATTATAGATCAATCTCCCTAATGAATATTGACACAAAAATCTTAAATAAAATATTAGCGAAAAGATTACAAAAAAGCATCCCCAGGATACACCAGGACCAAATAGAATTTATACCAGGAATGAAAGGCTGGTTCAATATTAGGAAAACTATTAGCATAATTGACTATATCAATAACCAAATGAACAAAAACCATATGATTATATCAATAGATGAAGAAAAAGCATTTGATAAAATCTAACACCCATTCCTATTAAAAACACGAGAGAGTATAGGAATAAATGGACTTTTCCTTAAAACAGCCAGTAGCATCTATTTAAAATCATCAGCAAGCATCATATGTAATGGGGATAAACTGGAACCATTCCCAATAAGATCAGGGGTGAAACAAAGTTGCCCACAATCACCATCACTATTCAATATTGTATTAGAAATGCTACCTTTGGCAATGAGAAGAAAAAGAGATTAAAGGAATTAGAGTAAGTAATGAGGAAACCAAATTATCATTCTTTGCAGATGATATGATGGTATACTTAGAGAACTCTAGAGGATCAACTAAAAAACTATTTAGCAAAGTTGCAGGATACAAAATAAATCCACATAAATCATCAGCATTCTTATACATCCCTAACAAAAGCAAGAGATACAAAGAGAAATTCCATTTAAAATTACTGTCAATAGTATAAAATATCTGAAAATCTATCTGCCAAGGGAAAGTCAGGAACTATATAAGCAAAACTACAAAACACTTTCCACACAAATAAAGTCAGATCTAAGTAACTGGAAAAATATCAAGTGCTCTTGGATAGGTCAAGCAAATATAATAAAGATGACAATATTACCTAAACTAATCTATTTATTTAGTGCTATATCAATCAAACTCCCAAGAAACTATTTTACTGAACTAGAAAAAATAACAACAAAATTTATCTGGAAAAACAAAAAATCAAGAATTTCAAAGGAAAAAATGAAGGTGGCCTAGCTGTACCATATCTAAAACTATATTATAAAGTAGTGGTCATTAAAACCATTTTGTACTGACTAAGAAATAGAGAAGTTGATCAGTGTAATAAGTTAGGTTCACAGAACAAAATAGTCAATGACTATAGCAATTGACAAATCTATAGATCCCAGCTTTTGGGATAAGAATTCACTATTTGACAAAAACTGCTGGGAAAATTAGAAACTAGTATGACAGAAACTGGGCATTGAGCCACACCTAACACTATATACCAAGATAAAGTCGAAAGAAGTCTATGATCCAGACATAAAGAATGATATTATAAGCAAATTAGAAAAACATAGGACAGTTTACCTCTCAGATCTGTGAAGGAGGAAGGAATTTGTAACCAAAGAAGAACTGGAACTCATTAATGAACACCAAATAGATAATTTTGATTATATTAAGTTAAACAGGGTTTGTACCAACAAAACTAATGCAGACAAGATTAGAAGGGAAGCAATAAGTTGGGAAAACTTTTTTTTTTGCATTTAAGGGTTCTGATAAAGGCCTCATTTCTAAAATATATAGAGAATTGATTCAAATTTATAAGAATTCAAGCCATTCTCTAAATGATAAATGGTCAAAGGATAAGAACACACAATTTTTCAGATGAAGAAATTGAAAACATTTCTAGTCATATGAAAAGGTGCTCTAAATTACTATTGATCAGAGAAATGAAAATTAAGACAACTCTGAGATACCACTAGAAACCTCTCAGATTGGCTAAGATGACAGAAAAAGATAATGATGAATGTTGGAGGAAATGTGGGGAAAACTAATACATTTTTGGCGGAATTGTGAATGGATCCAGCTATTCTAGAGAGTAATTTGGAACTATGCCCAAAGGGCCATCAAACTTCATACCCCTTGATCCAGCAGTGTTACTACTGGGCTTATATCCCAAAGAGATCCTAAAGGAGGGAAAGGATCCAAGTGTGCAAAAATGTTTGTGGCAGCCCTTTTTATAGTGGCAAGAAACTGGAAACTGAGTGGATGCCCATCAGTTGGAGAATGGCTGAATAAGTAAAGAAATATGAATGTTATGGAATATGATTATTCTGTAAAAAATGATCAGCAGGTTGATTTTAGAGAGGCCTGAGGAGATTTAAATAAAAAGCTTTAATAATAAATAAATAAATAAACAAAAGAGAGAGAATTTAGCCCAACCCTGAACTTTTGATAGGGGAAAGTGCCAGAGGAAAAAAAAAAAAATTAGCAAAGTCACAGAGGAAAGTCAGAATTTGAATCCAGACCTCCTGACCACCCAATTTCTTACTATTCCTCACTATTCTTTGAATACTATGTTTAAGATCAACTTCCTTTTTTTACTCATTTTGTTCCCCATTCATAAATTGCTCTTCTCAATTTTTTTAATATTCTACTCATACTTCAAGGCCTAGTCCAAATGCTATCTTCTCCATAAAGCCTTCCCTCACTGCCTTCAATAATTTTTGTTCTTTGATAAATCTACACAACCTTTATTGAGCTACCCACTGCATTCCATACCTAAGATGAATTTAAATAGATAATGTAAATAGATTTTCAAGGTATTTTATTGCAAAAACATGAACAAAATATGTCCAACATTCTTGAAACCACACATAATATATGTTTACACATAGCAAAGAAGTTATGCCTACGGTACACATATATTACATAGATTCTGAGGTTCACTGTCTCAACTCACATTCAAACTATCAGGTTGTATCTCCAGAGCTTAGCTGCCACTATTCTTCCTCCTCTTCTTTTCTTTCCTCTTCCTCCTCCTCCTCCTTCTCTTCCTGTTCTTCCTCTTCCTTTTTCTTTTCCTTCTCATTTTCCTCTTCCTCCTCAGGTAACTCTCAGATGATCAGGGATTTATCTTCTAATACTCTTGTTCTTGAGCCCTCTTATGTGTTCCCCATAATATCAATCATTAATCAATTCCAATACAGTTTGACTAGTTATTCTCTCTTCAATATTAACCAATGAACATCAATTAACTTTTACAAAGATAAATTAATTAAGATAATAAAGCAAGAAAAATCAGATCGAAGAGGAAAAAAATGAGAAAGAAAACAAAATGCAAACAAACAACAAAAAGAGTGAAAATGCTATGTTGTGATTCACTTTCAGTTCCCACAATCCTCTCTCTGGGTTTGGATGGCTCTCTACATCACAGAATCATCGGGATTGCTGAATCAGATGATATCTACCTATTCTTCCATTGAAGAGGGTGAAGGATCCCTTCATCAATCACATCCATAAGCAGTTCACCAAGCTTTCACATGAGTTTCACCAGGCAGGGAATAACATGTGTATTCTAAAGATTGGGACTGGCATCAAATTGGCTGGTCTCCTTATACACACTAACTTGCCTTTCTTAGTCCCTCTGCCACTAGTTTGTGACCACAATAATTGCACACATTCATGTAGCATTTTAAAGTTTGCAAAGCAGTTTCCAGTAACAATTTTATGAGATAAGTTGCTTTACTTTTATCATCTCCATTTTAGAGATGAGGAAAGTGAGACATTAAAAGATTAATTGATTTACATGTGAGAAATCTAGTAAGTACTGGAGCAGGAGTTGAACTTCTGATTCCAAAGCCAGGCTTTTCTCTGCTGTCTTTACAATGCTTCATGCCCCTGAGCTTCTAAAGCCAAAGATCAGAAGGTCTAGGATGAATTGTCCCCATGTATTCCAATGCTCTGCCACCTGGTATCTACTCAATGTTGTTAATTCAAACTGTAACCATTCCTCTAAGTAAAGCATAAATCTAATTCTCTGTCTTCCTACCTTATCACTCTCCATCAGTGACACTTTGCAAGTTTTAATTGTCTATCTAGTAAATCGTTTAAACCCAATTTGCTGATAAGAAAGGGTTAATGATTACAAGTTCTCTGAAAAGGGGGTTAGGATAGAGGAACTCATCTACCCTGGCTACATAGGAACTAATGATGTGTCTGAAACCAAGCAGGTAACAGCTGGTTTTTCATTTGGGAAGTGCCAACTTGTCACAACAGTATTATAGTTACACACCAGATAGTTTGATGAACCAATGAAATGGTTTGAAAAACCATTTTTTTGAAAAACAATATTCTTTATTAACTCCAATTTAGAAAAAGGAAAGGAAAGAAGAGAAAAGAAAAGAAGACAAAATAAAAGAAAAGCCAGTGATTCCCCAGTCTTAAACAGCATAAGACTGGCTTAACAAACTGGAAGTTGCAAGGTACAAATGTCAGAGCTGACATTTAGGGAAGGCCAGAATCATTATACTGACTCATTTACAGAGAACTTTAAGATGTCCAATACACTTTTCCTCTCAGCTACTCTGAAAGGAAGCTACCTCAAAAATGTGAAGAAACTGAGGCTTATTAAAAAGTCTTGCAAAAGAAGTATCCTTCATTAAATCATGGGTTCTAATTCTTGCTTCAGAAAATATAGTTACAAGATTTGCAATTTTAGTTGTGCTTAGTTAAATGATATCTTATGTGGTTTGTGTTACCTTTATCTCCCCAACAAGGCTGCAGACTCCTCCATATCAGGGATTGTGTTTTCTTTCTCTGTATTCTTCAAAAAGTGAGATCCAGGATTGAACACAGAGCAGATGCTCAATAACTATTTGAGAGATTTCTTTTCCAGTCCATGGCTCCCCTAAAAAGTCCCAAATTGTGGGTGCAAGTCTAACCAAGTGAACAAGATAATGGAAGAATACTGTAGTGGAAGGAGAAGGGGAAGGGGAAGGGAAAAGGAACAATCATTTATTAAGTATCTGTTATGTGCCAGGAACCATGCTTATTTTGTATAATTCTCACAACAATCATGGGAGATAATTATTATCCCGATTTTACAATTGAGAAAATTAAGTCAAACAGAAAACAAATGATTTGCCTAGGGTCTCACTAGTAAGATGTTGTTCAGTCATTTCAGTCATCTGAGGTTAAATTTGAATTCAGATCTTCTTGACTCTAGTCAGGAGGCCTAATATTCTATCCTAAGTTATCTAACTTCTTCTAGGGCCATTCTAGCAAGGGAAAAGCTAAGATAATCAATCTGCCTAATAAGATCTAGAATAAATGTATTTCTGGTGCATTCTAGTCTGGAGGTGTTTTTTTTTTTTTTCCCTAAGACTATTTTGGTATTTATAACAAAATACATAACACCCCTACTTCTCTCTTCTCCCCACCCACCTTCACCTTCCCCCCCACCAAAATGATTCTATCATGACAGATTACCATGTGTTGGCGTTAGCATATCATATTGTTGGGAATAATGAGGAAAGGGAAAGTATTTCATTTCTATAAAAATACATGTGCATTAGAAATGCATTATGGAAGAATCCGCTGGCCCTGCTGTAGTCAGGACGCAGCCAAGATTGCTATTCAAAACCCAATTCTCATGGGGTTGCTTGCTAACCACCAAGCAAGAAGAGCTGTGGTCTGCAATTTGACATTTAAAGATATCCAAAAAAAAAGAAACAACTCACCCACACACTTGGCTTTCCTTTTAAAATCAGACTGACTCTTTCTGAATGAGAAGAGACAAAATAATGAGATCTTAGGGTTTCTAGAATCATAGACTTTTAGAGTTGGAAGGGTCTTTGAGGTGACTTAATCAAACTTGCCTGCCCAATACAGTAACCGGATCTATAGGGTAGTCATCCAACCTTTGCTTGAATGCTTGAAGCAACAGTTGCTCGCTATCTTTCCAGTTCAGACCATACTAACAAGAGCTGACCAAAAAGGAAATTTTTTTCCTTACATGGAGCCAATGCTTAACTTCTTGTGACTTTTATCAATCAATGATAACTCTGTCCTCTGTCGCATTTCATAAGTCTGTTCTTTCTTATACATCACAATTCATTTTCTGCTTTCAATATCTGCTCTGTCTTTCCCATTTCTATTCTCTTCCATGATCTTTCAATAACTTGGACTCAAAACTTTAAATGATCTTTAATATCAACTTTTCCTTCAATCTAGAACTATATATAATCAGAACTCACAAGATCATAGATTTAAGACTAGTGGAAGGAGAAGAGGAAAGGGAAGGGAAAAGGAACAATCATTTATTAAGTATCAGTTATGTGCCAGGAATCATGCTTATTTTGTATAATTCTCACAACAATCATGGGAGATAATTATTATCCCTTAGGCCATGTAGTTTCAGGGTTACATAGGTAATGAGCAAAGTCAGTATTTAAACCCAGGTTCTCTATCTCCAAATCCAGACTTCTTTCTATTGTTCTAAGTTACTTCTACCCAGAGGCTGAGTATTTTTAATAATACCTCTCACATTCTGACCTTCATTTTCTATTCCGACTGCCACAAATTTCTTAAATTTCTAATTCAGGTCTTCATATAATCTGAACTCACCCTCTCTTTATCATCCTATCTCCAATTTAGGATTTTCCCAAAACCTCCACTCCTGGCAAATTAGTATATGTACCCCAACCCCCGTAGTTCTCAGCCTAACGCAATGGGATTTGTTCCGTGTTAGCACCATTAGTCTTTCCATGTATCTCAAATGTACTTCTCCTCCTCTCATCCTTAAATCCTCTCATGCTTCAAGATCAGTGTCTTCCCAAAGGCCTTCCTTGATCATTCTAGCTCCATGTGATCTCTTTCCTTCTATCTGATAGTACTTAACACTTTGGAAAATGATTATACTCATCTTTGATATCTCCCATTTTGTCTTAGATGTTATTTGCAGAGAGGCTGTTAGATGGTGCAAAAGATAAAGTACTAGGACTGGAGTCAGGAGGGCTGAGTTCAAATCCTGCTTCATATACTTTACACTTACTAGCTGTATGACCCTGGGTAAGTTACTTAACCCAACTGCCTCAAAAAAATAGTCTTTAAAAAAATATGTTATTTGCAGATCATATTTTTATAGATAGAGTATGTTGTAGTGGTTAGGAAATATCCTTGGAGTCAAGAAGTTCCTTTCAAACATTGCCTCTTCCAGACACTGGTAGTGTAACCCTGGGCATATAATTAACAGCAGAGAGAGTTTCCTTATTAGGCTTCCCCAAACTTAAGAAATCCCAGGTCCAAACTAAAAAAAAAAAAAAAAAAAAATGGAATTCTTCATGTGCTTATGTTATTTCACCAGAAGGCAGGAATACATTTTACATTTTTGTATCTCCCATAGAACTGTATTCAGGTCATAGTATATATAGTATATTTTAATTGAATAAATACGTGGTATATTGATTATACATAGTACATATTGAACATACATAATATATATTCAATAAATGTGTTGATTTGTTAGGTAGCACTATCCAAGTTCACACCTATTTTTCTCCACCTTTGGATTATTTCAGATACCTTACTATCTAGCCTCTTTGCTTCCCAGCTCTCCTTCTCAAATCTTTTCTGCACCACCAGATTAATCTGTTTGGAACACCACTTTCAGCATGGCCCTATTTTCTCAAAAACCTTCAATGGCTCCCCATTGGCTACAAGATTAAATCCAAACTTCTCACCTGGCATTTGAGACCTCTACACAATCCAGTCCCAAACCTCCTTTCCAGTATATCTCTCAAATATTTCCCTTCCCATATGATCCATCCGTGAATTATCAAACTGTTCCACTTGCCATTCCTTTTCCTTCCCCATTGTCCCCTATAGATCTCTGATGCCATTCTTCCATCCTTGCTATCTCACCCACCCAGAATACCCAGCTGCTAGGCACTCAGGTCCCATAGGTACCGCAAAGTATTTTCTAGTCACTCTAAATTGGCTTTTTCCAACCTTTCAAGGCAATCATTGTATCTATACTATTCATGGAAAAACCCACAATGCATCTCTCTAGAATAACATTTTAGAATATCAATCTTGGGTACATATTTAAATTCTCAACTACTACTGAATCTTTCTCTTATGTCATCTCCTCTCAGTCAGATAACAAGTTCCCAAAGCGATTTTGTTGTTGATTAATTTTTCATCCCTTCCTGACTCTCTATGACCCCATTTGGGGTTTTCTTGGCAAGGATCCTATAGCGATTTGCTATTTCTTTCAGCTCATTTGACAGATAAAGAAACTAAGGCAAATAGGTGAAGTGACTCGCCTAACATCACACAGCTATTAAGTTAAGTGTCTGAGGTCTGATCTTAAACTCATAAAAAAGGAATATTTGAATCAAGTTTTGCATGTATTCTCTATGCCCGAAAGTTCCCTCTTCTCAATAGAATCTCAATAAATTGTTATTGATTTAACTACTCCCTTAACCTTGATTTCTCCAGGGCAAATATTTCTATTTCTATGAACTACTTCTCATATGAGATGGTTTCCAAATTCTGCTATCCTGTTCATCCTGCTGTAAGCTACTCTTTACTTTGTAGACATATCTCTTAAAGTGGGGCTTTCAAGATAGAATACAATGCAATAAATAATATTAGCTGGCATTTATATAACACTTTAAAATTCATAAAGCTCTTTATAGATATTATTATTAGAATATAAGTTCCTTGAGGATAGGGATACTTTGATTGTTTATCTTTGTATCTCCATAACTACCACAATGCTAGCCCATCTTAGTCATTTTATAAATGTATATTAATTGGTTATCTCACTTGTCCCACACAATTGTTCTATTAAGTTATAATATGACAGGTGTTATTATCCTCTTTTTATAGATGAAGAAACAAGCATAAAGAAGTAAAATGACTTGGGTCATAGTCATACAGGTGGGTCAAACCCAAGTTTCTCCTAAGGACAAGGCTCACAACACTGCCTCCCCCTGCTCAGAGGTTGATGGAACTATCGCCCACATTGTGCAGGGACAGTGGGATTGAATTCTGGCTTCACTGCTCACCATCTGTATGACCGTAGGGAAGTTACTTAATTTCTCTTAGCCGATCTATAAAATGAAAGGGTTGGATTAGATGCTAAGGTCCCTTTCAGTTTTAATCCTCTGATCCTATTAAGGCAGCTTAAAATCACATTACTACTCTAACAGCCATATCACACTCATAATGAGTTTCCTGCCAAATTAACCCCTATATTTTTCTCTTCATAAATTATTGCTGTACCAGATCCCCCTTCCCCCATCGTCTATTTGTCCACTCTGGTCTATCTAGGGTATTCTGGAGGACTATCACCTCTAGTATGAGGGCTTCCCAAGCCCTTTTCAGGTATGCTCATCCACCTTTGCTGTCTTATCAGTGAGTTAGAGAGATGTTTTCTCCAAGAATATGAAAACTTCCCTGGCAGAATGAGTGGATGAGAACAGTTTGTTCTAATGTCCATGGAGGCAGCTAAAGCAAGTGCTACAGAGCACTCAGAGCTTAGTCAGACATGAAGGCCCCAAGATCATCCACTGCACTGGGCCATTGCCAGGACTTTTGTTCTAACATTGGATTTCAATGACTCAGGAAAATCTTACTAATTGATTTATTATCTCATTTGACCTGCACGATTGTTCTGTGAGATTATGCAAATATTACCTTCCTTTTACAAGTAAGGAAACTGAGACAAAATGACTTGGTCCATGATCATGCAGGCAAGTCAAACCCAAGTTTCTCCTGAGGAAAAGGCTCTAAATCCTTCTATCTCATTGCCTCCCTCAGCATCATCCCATGGTGTCATTGGGCCACTTCAAAAAAGGAAGAGCAAACAACAACTTGTTCACCTGACCCAAATGTAGGGTCTTATCTTGGTCTTTGTTTCATTTCTTTTTGCTAGGTTGAACCCCAATCATTTAGAATTTTGTTATCTTCTCTTCAGTTTTCCAAACATATTAGGGTGAAAAGGATCTTCATGTTAGTTTAGTTCAAAACTGTCATTTTAAGAGGGAAGGTAATTTGCCCAAAGTTGTGCAGATAGAGAGTAGAATAGCTAAGAGTAGAACCCATTTCTCCAGAGTTCATAGTTTAAATCATCCCAAGAAGGGGAAAAGTCAGGTTCCGGGCCTACTTTAAATTTTGGTCATCAGTCATGAAATCTCGATTGGAGGGAAGCTGCTGGGCCCAGTAAAAGGAGCACTGACTCTGGAATCCGAGGTCATGACTCTGGTACTTGACTTCCTTGAGTGAGTTGGGGTGAATTGCTTTAATCTATGCTGAGTTTCTTCATCTATAAAATGGGAAAGTTAAACTAGATAGCTCTGAGTTCCCTTCTTATCCACAATCTATGATACTATGTTGGCAAACTAGTTGCCAAAGTTATAAGGAGAGATCACTGTGCCTAGAGCAAACTCATTGGATTAAGGGTGGCCACACAGGGGGCCAGCTGGGCAGAGAATAGCCCACTCGTGAATCATTCATTCGGGGAGAGAGGAGCCAGGGCCCTGAAAAGTTCGGCCTGTACCTAAGGGGGTGGCAGAGAAGACAGATTCTGGAGAAAGAGTGCCACAGGAATGGGACGGAGGAGAGGGGGTGCCCTGGAACATGACCTGGGATAACTGTGCAACGTAACACAGGATGGCAGCACATTATGAGGCATGGAGACAGCGGTTGCTAAGGAGAGACAGCATCCTGGAGCAAAGCCCTGTTCACCTCTCCTAAGTTATGGTTGTGATGCTTACTATTCCTAACAATGTCATTTTCCTCCTCCTTTCTGGGCCTCAAATCTGTTCTGTCAAAATGAGGGGACCAAAGTAGATGATCCCTTCTTGTTCAGGATCCTTTGATCATAGGATCTGATTTCGAGTAGAGTTGGGTGACTCTCTAAGCCAGACTGTCTAAAGCCCAAGCTGCTGAGCTCACCCATTCCAACCCCAGAATATAAAAGGCCTTCAGCTCCAGCAATTCCTTTCCTTAACAAAGCCTGGGATGAACCGAGGAAATGGCTCTGCAGGAATCTATTTTCCCCCAACCCAGAATGAGAGAAGAATGGAGAATGAATCACTCCTTCCTGGGACCTGCGAATCGATGCTTGTCAACTGCCTGGCTGTGTGCCATCTCACTGATTGTGTCACATCACATCAGAGAGCTGTGGCCTGTAATTAGAGCAGCTTGCCAATGGGGAAGAAAGGCTTGAATGAGGGCATCCTCTTCATGGCCCCTGGTGCCCTGGATTCCCAGCTGCCTCTTTGCAGACCATGCAAAAGCTGGGAAATTCTTTCTGGCTCAATATGGACCCAGCCTGGAAGAACACACACACACACACACACACACACACACACACACACACACACTGGCAGCTGGACATGGAACGATGAGCAATGGATCGGAGTCAAAGCGAGCTGGATCCCAATCTCAGCCCTGCTATCTGCAATCTGTGTGGCCGTAAGCAAATCCATTCTCTTCTCAGGCCTCTGTTTCCTGCTTTGAAAAATGAGGCCGTTAGAATACACAGTCACTAATGTCTTGTGATTCGCTGAAACACACAATCTGTAGTCACTTCTAACCATCCAACTCTGCTTGGATTCATTCCCAGGTGTTGTGGGGACCAACTGCTTCTCTTTGGACACCCACATCTTTATGACCAGTCTTATATTGGGTGGTGCAATGGATAGAGAGCTGAGTCTGAAATCAGGAAGATATGAGTTCAAATTCCGACTCCAAAATTTACCAGCTGTTTGTCCCTGGGCAAGTCACATAATTTCTGCCTTAACACCGGCACTTCACACTGCCTCAGTTTCCTCAGCTGTCAAATGGCACCTACTTCATAGAGTTATTGGGAGGATCAAATGAGATATTTGTAAAGCACTCAGCACAATTTATGGTACATAGAATTTAATAAAATACTTAATATTAATAAATTATTATTAATTATTATATTATATATGATTAGTATAATATTAATTATATAATAATTACTTAATAATAAATATTAAAACTATTTAATAAATAAATAAATGTTTGATAAAATGCTTATGTGGGCAGCTAGATGGCACAGTAGGTAGAATGTTGGACCCAAAGTCAGAAAGATTCTCTTCATGAGTTCAAATCCAGCCTCGGACACTTCCTAGGTATGTGATCCTGGACATATCATTTCACTGTTTGCCTCAATTTTCTCATCTGTAAAATGAGCTGGAGAAGGAAATGGCCAAAATTCTGGTATCTTTACCAAGAAAACCTACAATGGGGGTCACAAAGAGTTCAATATTAATGAGAAGACTGAAATAACAAAAATGCTCATTTCCCATCTTCCTTTCTTTCATTTAAAACCAGCCTTCAGCCAAATTCTAACGTCAAAATTATCTTTTGGATCATTTTCATTTTTTCCTCAAACCCGGCTCAGAGCATCATTTTACCAAGAATTTATGCTCTTCCCATTCCAACAATGTTGATCTAAACTAGTTCCTACTTGTTAAGGGGTGATTCCTCCCAGGAACAATTAGAAAATTGAAAAAACCTAAAGGAAAGAGTGTCTAATGGTAAAAATTTCTTTCAATGATCATAGCAAACTGCTGAAGGATGTATCATTAAGTAGAAGGAACTCTGTGACTTCCTCCAAATCATACTGTAGTCATCTATCTATTCTATCTATACAGTTCTACGTGGGAATAGTGAAGATGAAGAAATGGGCATGTCACTCATTAGGGCCGAAACTATCCTAAATGGATCAGTAAAGTTCAAGTCTCAGCTTTGGTATTTCCAAGGTGTTTGCCTGTGAACAATTCTGTGAAATTAGAGTTAGATTCAAAGATGTCTGAGATCCTTCCAGACCTAAATCTATGATAATATTACAAGAAACAGATTCTATGTGATACATGAGAAACATAGCTAAAAGGAACTTGCTGTGTTATCTAGTCTAACCCCTTCATTTTATTTTATTTTATTTTATTTTTATTTTTTTATATTTTATTTTATTTTATAATAACTTTATATTGACAGAATCCATGCCAGGGTAATTTTTTTACATCATTATCCCTTGCACTTGCTTCTGTTCTGATTTTTCCCCTCCCTCCCTCCACACCCTCACCTAGATGGCAAGCAGTCCTATATATGTTAGATATGTTGCAGTATATCCTAGATACAATGTATGTTTGCAGAACCGAACAGTTCTCTTGTTGCACAGGGAGAATTGGATTCAGAAGGTAAAAATAACCCGGGAAGAAAAACAAAAATGCAAATAGTTCACATTCGTTTCTCAGTGTTCTTTCTTTGGGTGTAGCTGCTTCTGTCCATCATTTATCAATTGAAACTCAGTTAGGACTCTTTGTCAAAGAAATCCACTTCCATCAGAATACATCCTCATACAATATCATTGTCGAAGTGTATAATGATCTCCTGGTCCTGCTCATTTCACTTAGCATCAGTTCACGTAAGTCTCTCCAAGCCTCTCTGTATTCATCCTGCTGGTCATTTCTTATAGAACAATAATATTCCATAACGTTTATATACCACAATTTATCCAAACATTCTCCAATTGATGGGCATCCATTTATTTTCCAGTTTCTAGCCACTACAAACAGGGCTGCTACAAACATTTTGGCACATACAGGTCCCTTTCCCTTCTTTAGTATCTCTGTGTTTGCTCACACAATCACAAATCGTAAATTGCTAAGTCAGGTTTACTTGGTCATTATACTCGTGTAGGAGGGAGATATAAAGTTTAGAGAGTAGTATAGTTGAAGATAAAGAGGGACTAGATTTTGTGAAGGATTTTAAAGCATTGAAATCAAATACAGAGAAGATACTTAAAATCAAAGAAACCAAATGTTATGCTCAAATCTTGAAAATAATGTCTTGGGCAACCAATGGGGAGCCAAAGTTTCCTGAGCAGGATAGTAACATCAGAGCTCCTCAAAATTTTCCTTATGTCTCCAGCTCTCCCTCCCTTTTCCCTTTCTCTGAACCCCTAGAACAATGATGGCTAGATCTAGTCTAGCATTTATATATTGGATTCTGTTATTTGTGCATCATTACATACATGTTAGTTTCCCCACTTGAAAGGCAAGCTTTCTGTCGAGAAGAACCATCTTGAATTTCCTGTATATATGAGGCACTATACAAGGAAGCTAACTATCTGGAGGATTGTACATATATCAGGTACTCAATGGAGAATGAATGACTGCCTAGGTGTATGGTTGATGGATGGACCTTGTAACCTGCCTGGCTCTTCTGTAGCTGATGGCCCTGTAGCCCATCTGAGCAACCCTCTGCTTACCCACAACCCCACTGCCAACTGAGCTTAAGCGTCTTGTCCATTAGAAAGCCCAATTGGTACCATTAACAAGAGCTATAATGACAGCTGCTGGGAGCAGGTGTTCAGCCAAACAGAGCCCAGCTCCAGGGAGGAATCTCTTGCTTGTTCAAGCCAGCTGGGGCAATCAGTGATGAAAATCTGGAGAAAAGGGGAGAGGGGAGCATTTCAAAACTCACCAAGTTTGGGAGTAAGGGAGGGGGGAGGGAGGAGGGAAAGGAAGCTTTGGGCCTATATTTTTATCTTGAGGTCAATTTAATGTAATATTCCCCCAATGTTTTTCTGCTTTAATTGAAAACATTGCCATTCTCATGCTCAGGATCTTTCTTAGGCTTCCCACAGCTTCCTTATCTGACATTCAATGCTCTCTGCAATCTGACCCTGGCTCCCTTTCCAACTTTATCTTCCTACAAGAGCTCTTACTTCATCAACTCAGTATGTACTGACCACACCATATGCTTTCTTGCCTTCCTACTTTTGCCTGTGCTATTCCCTCCACTTGGAATACCCTCCTTTCTGCCTTTCTGCATCCAACCTTTGATTCAAGATTCTCCACAGACTCTCTATTGTCTGTAAGCCCCCCCAGATGACTCCAAGCCACAGAAATCTCTCCCTTTCCTGTACTCCTAAAGCACTTGCTACCCTTAGCATATCATCTTTTAAAAAGATTTTATTTAGTGCTCACTGAATGAATCTGAGGTGGGGAGATGGGGTTATTCAGTTATTTTAGCCTCTTCATGACCCCATTTGGGATTTTCTTGGCAAAGATACTGTAGTCGTTTGCCATTTCCTTCTCCAGCTCATTCAACAGATAAGGAAACTGAGGTAAACAGATTAAATGATTTGCCTAGTGTCACACAGCTGATAAGTGTCTGAAGCCAGATTTGAAACCCAGTAAGAGAAGTCTCTTGATTCCAAACCAGGTGCTCTATCTACTGTGCCACATAATGTCTCTCTCTCTCTCTCTCTCTCTCTCTCTCTCTCTCTCTCTCTCTCTATATATATATATATATATATATATATACACACACACACACACACACACACAGTATATTTCACAGAAACATAGAATTTCACAGTTGGAAGTGACTAAATCACTATTGATTAGAGAAATATAAATTAAGACAATTCTCACCTTTCATATTGGCTAAAACGATTTATGTTGATAAATGATAAAAATGATAAATGTTGAAAGGCATGTGGGAAAACTGAGATACTGATGGAATTGTTGGAGTTGTGCACTGATCCAGCCATTCTGAAGAACAATTTGGAACTCTGCCCAAAGAATTATAAAACAGAACATATTCTTTGCTCTAGCAGTGTCATTACTAGGTCTATATCCCAACTAAAATCATAAAAGAGGAGAAAGGACTCACTTGTGCAAAAATGTCTGTAGCAGCTCTTTTTGTATTGACAAGGAACTAGAAATTTAATGGATATCCAGAAGCTAGGGAATGGCTGAACAAGTTATGGTATATGAATGTAATGGAATATTATTGTTGTGTAAGAAATGCTGAGCAGACTGTCTCCAGAAAAGTCTGGAAAGATGTACATGAATTGATGCTAAGTGAAGTAAGCAGAATCAGCAGAACATTGTACACAGTAACATCAAGATTATGTGATGATCAACTATGATAATCTTAGCTCTCCCCAGCAACACGGTGATCCAAGACAATTCCAACAGACTTCAGATGGAAAATGTCATCTGCATCCAGAGAGAAAATTGTGAAGATTGGGTGTTAATTGAAGCCCAGTCACTTTTTTGTTTGTTTGCTTTTTCTTGTGATTTTTTCATTTTTCTCGTGGTTTGATTTTTATTGAATAACATGACAAATATGGAAATATCTAAAAGGATTGCACATGTAAAATCTATATCAGATTTCTTGCTGTTTTGGGGAGGAGGGAGATAAGGAAAGGAGAGAGAAAAATTTAGAACACAAAATCTTATAAAAATGAATGGTGAAAACTATCTTTACATGTATTGGGAGGAAAATGCTATTGAAAGGGGGGAAAAAGAAGAAGAATTAGTAGCATACACAAAAATAATATATTCTCCTGTAGCCAGCACATGTAAAGATAAATCTGGAGACACAAACAATCCACTCCTCATGGGGTAGGCATACAACCTGTCAATAGACCCTGGCTCAAAATCTCTCCAGCATGGAAGGACATACTGGTACCTGTGCTTTACTACTGAAGCCTTTGGAAGTCTTGGATCACCTCGATATTCCAGTAAAACATTTGAGTAGGTTTTTGGTAGAAAGTCATGTTATACTGTCTCTTCCTCTTTTCCCCTAGCCTTCCTTGTCTCCCTTGAGGCAATATTTATAGAGGCCCCAGGTTCTCTTATGTCAGAACCATTGAATCTATCTCTCCTATTCCAACAAAGATTCTAGCTAGGGGTTAGGATTTCTTGCAACCAACCCTCCAGGGAACAGGTTTAGTTTTCTAGTCCTTCCAAAAGAAGGCAACGATGTGTCTGGTTTTTATTTTTTTGTTTCCTTTTTCCCCTTTTTCCTCTTTTTTTGTGTGACTGTGTCCATGTATTTAGCTTAGGAGGTTTGTTTTTAACCACCAAAGATTCTAAATTACACATTGGCAGTAGTTTCTATGAGTTCATTCTTTTAGTTTCATATTTCAGAACACATGTGATATAAGTGGCTCCAAGGAAAGAAGCAGAATAGGATAAAGGAATGTTCAATTTTGATTTTCGTAACCATTTTTATTCCTGTTTTAAAGTCATTGGTTTTTTGGTGTTTTTGGCAAGTTCACAATTGACATCTACTGATGAAAAAAAAAAGTGAAACTTCACTCAGAACAGAAAGTCTGATGGATTGGAAAATATCTGGAAATCCAGAGCACCTGGATTAGAATATGCCAAGGCTACTTCTACTTACTACTACTACTACTACTACTACTACTACTACTATTACTATTACCTAATATTTATATAGGACTTATTATGATCCAGGCACTGTGCTAAACTTTACAATTATTCTCTTTTTTTGATCCACACAACAACCCTAGAAGTGCTATTAATATCTCCAATTTACAGTTGGGGAAACAGAGGCAATCAGAGTTTAAATGACTTGCCTAGGGTCACACAGCTAGTATCTAAGGCTGAATTTGAACTCAGGTTTTTCTAACTCCAGGTTCACCACTATGGTATTCATCATCACCATTCTCTAGCTGTGCCATCTAGCTATGTCAATTTGGGCAAGTCATTTGACTTTTCAGGGCCTCAGCTATAGAGGCGAGATCCTTTTAAAGTAAAGGGTATCTACTACAAAGAATTCCCAAACCCTCTATTTTTTTCCGCCTCATTTTTTATTTCCTTCACAAGTTAATTGTACACTATTTCAAAGTCCAATTCTTTTTGTGAAGCAAAATAACTATATGGACATGTGTATGTGTGTGTGTGTGTATTATATTTAACATATACTTTAACATATTTAACATGTATTGATCTACCTGCCATCTGGGGGAGGGGGTGGGAAGAAGGAGGGGAAAAATTGGAACAAAAGGTTTGGCAATTGTCAATGCTGAAAAATTACCCATGCATAATATATCTTGTAAATAAAAAACTATAATAAAAAATAAAATAAAATAAAGGGTGTCAAATGAATGATCTCTAAGTTCCCCATTAGCTCTATGTTCTATGACTCTATGCCTTCATTCTCCTACTCCAATCAAGAATTAGCTCTTTCTTACACTCTGTTAATCTTAGTAAATTTTTGTTTCTCAGAACAACTTTCAATTCAATTAAACAAATATTTATTTAACATATACTATGTGCCATGCATTAGGGATAAAAGATACAAAATACTCCCTACCCTCAAGGAGTCTGCATTTTCTTGGAGAGTGGGGTTGTATCTTACCCTACTTAAATCTAACTGATAAGGAAATATAAAATAATTTCAGGAGGAATTAAGTACTGGCAATTAGGGAAATTAGGAAAGGTTTTCCATAGGATTTGGTACCTAAATTATGCCTTGAAGGAAGTTAGGAATTCTGAAAGAATTTAAGGAGATATATACTTATGGAATATATATGTTATGGAATGTAACTTATATAAAGTCATGAAGATGAGAAATGTGCCATCAAATTTAAATAGACATTACATGAAAAGGAATAGCATGAACAAGACTAGAAAGTCAGATGGAGGCCAAATTGTGCAGGTCTCTAAATTATAGGAGAAAGAGTATATTTTATGCTAGAGGCAATAGAAATTTCTGGAAGAGTCTTTTTTTTATTGGCAATTTAATCATTTTATTAACAAGGCCAACAGATTATTAAATTTAAAAGGATGGTCATTTGGCCATTTCTTTTAGACCAAAAGCAATCAGATCTGGAAGATTCTTGAGTTGGGGAATAAACATGATCAAAACTATGATTTAGGAATATTGTTTTTGCAGCTATATATGAAGGATGGAACAGAGAGAGAAAGAAATGGGGAGAGCAAATGGGAGATGATTGCAACAGTCCTGGCAAGAGATGCTAAGGAATAACTAGGTGATAAAAGGGAACACATAGGAGAAATGTTGTGGAAGCAGAAGGAAGAATTAGTAATTTATTAGAAATGGGAGGTGAATGAAAGAAAATGTAGAGTGAAGGATGATTTCTGAGTTGTGAATCAGAATGAGTTAAAGGTTGAGTGGTAGTGCTCCCAACTGAAACAAATGTGTGAAGAAACTGTAGACTGCCCCATTTTGCTTGACATGACAGATAATCAAATGCAGGCAGTTAAGAATGCAAGAGTAGAGTTCAAGAGGGAGTTTAGATTTGGACAGATATATTTGGAAGGCATTTGCATAAAGCTAAGAATTGAACCTATGGGAACAGATTGGGGGAGGTGTGGAGAAACAGAGGGAGAGGACAAAACAGGGGGAGGGAGAGACAGAGAAAAAGAAATGAGTAGGAAAAGAGAAGGAGAGCAAGGGGAAAAAACAGACAAAAATTTCAAAGGACACTAGAGACACAAAGTGGAGGAGGGGGAGGGAAGGGAAGAGACACACAGAGAGAGGGAAGGTAAAGAGAGACGGGAAGACAGAAGAAAGAAACGATTGGGGAAAGAGAAGAAGAGCAAGGAGGAGAGACAAACAGAAGCAGAAATTGGAAAGACATTGGAGAGGAACAGAGCCAGGCAGAGAGAGAGAAACAGAGAAAGAGAGAGAGAGACACAGAGAGAGAGAGAGACAGAGAGAGACAGAGACAGAGACAGAGAGAGACAGACAGAGAAAGAGAGAGACAGAGACAGAGAGAGAGACAGACAGAGAAAGAGAGAGACAGAGACAGAGAGGGAGAGGGAGAGAGATAGAAGAGAGAGGAAGCTCTGGGACAGAGACAGGACACTGAAAGATTGAGGCTAGGGGAGCAGCAGAAGAATGATGGTCCAGAAAAGGAGATGTTTTTATGGGTACATCCTGTCTCCCAGACTACAAGTAAGCTCCTTACCTTAGGGCAGTGACTAAAGTGTGATGCAATTGATAGTTCTGGACCTACACTCAGAAACACTAGATAGTCACTTACTTTTCTCAACTTCAGTTTCCTCATCCATTAAGTGGGGATAATAATAACACATTCCTTATATGATTGTTGTAAAGATTAACTGACATAAAGCATCCAAAATATTTATGGACACTAAAATACTATAAATAGATAAACAAACAAATAAATAAAACAAGCACTATGTAATAATTGTAGTATTACTCTCTTGACTGCTCCAAAGAACGTAGCATAAAGCTACTCTCAGTATAGTCATTCAATATTTATCAACTGGCTGCATCTCACAGCTCCAACCAAGCTTTGAAAGGAGCATGGCTTTATGCCTAATGTGGTCCAAGTCAATATCTCCCTCTGGAGAAACTTCTGCAATCCCTTCCATCCTGGAACCAGGTTTGCCAGGATTTTGATGCTCCACTGGCTGACTATTTCTGGCTGAAGAGTTGGCCCTTTGGCAGTCTGTGGGGTTAGAGATTTGGGACATACTCCCAGCAATGATCCATGGGTATTAACTGCTAATCCAAAAATGCATCCTACTGAAGTTCAATTGACCACATTTCTCTGGCAAAATAAAGCAAGATACCTTGTTTTCACATAATATTACCATGCTGAATCTTATAATGGTTAAAATGTATCTCACTATAGACTGACAAACTCACAGCCATCATTCTCTTCCTTCACTGGGAAACCTTCTAGCCCTAGATGAGAACCATCTACCTCTCTTCTGAGCACCTTACCCCTTCTACCCTCTTCAAAACCTTTTTTTCTTCCATTCTCCTTCCTTTCTCTTTGTCTCTTCTCCTTATCTCTCCCTGCCCTCCATTCCTCTTTCTCACTTTTCCTGTTCTTCCATTCCCTTTCCCCTCCTTTCCCTTCCTCTTTCTTCTTCCTCTGTTTCTTTTATCTGTCCCTTTTCTCCTTTCCCCTTTCTTACTTTCCCTCTCCCCTTATTTCCTTTTTCTTTATTTCCATCCATTTCCTTTTCCTCATTCCTTTTTACCTTTTTGACTGCATATGTTATTAATTAGTCCTCTAGGTGAATATCATACCATTTACTTATCCCCCTTATATGTGATATGTGCCTATATCACATGTTTCTGGTAAAGTCACATGTAAAATGAAGAATTTAAACTAAGTTAACTACAAGGTCCTTTGTAATTCTAAATCTTCTGACATTATAGTACTTGGTCAAACACAACTACTACCATCATCTTATGGTATCAGTATGAGAAACCTGTTTTGTAAACTACTATTTTATAGAATAAAGGGATTGGATTAAATGACCTTATCGGTTACTGGATGTCTCTAATGTTCTTATAATAAACTGATTCTCTACCTCCAGGGAATTCTATCTTGTCCAGAAATTAGAATAAACATACCTGAAAACAATCTAAAAACAAAGAAAGTAGATGTTATTCTTTTAAGTAAGTGATCATTATTTCAGGCAATATAGCTTGCTTTAAAGATAATATTCTCTTATCAGATCAAGGAGAAAACACTTCAAGCAGTCAGAAAGAAACAATTTAAATATCAAGGAGCCACAATGAGGATTACCCTGGACCTAGTAGTTTTCACTTTAAAGGATTAAAGGACCTAATATAAAATATTCTGGAAGGCAAAGGAGCTTGGGCTACACCCAAAAATCAACTGAAAAAGGGGATTTTCAATGATTTTTGATGAAAAGATCAGAGTTGTACAAAAAAATTTAATCTTCAAATACAAGACTCAAAAGAAGCTTAAAAAGGTAATAAAAAAAGGGAAGAAAAAAATTGTTTTTTTTTTTAAAGATAATCTTAATTATCAACACTAGGTCATGTAGAAAACAACAATAATCCTTATATATATTGAGGGGATGACCATCAATTGGGAAGCAACTGAACACCACATTGTCATTGAATGTAATAGTATACAATTGTGATATAAGAAATGGCAAGCAATCAGATTTCAAAAAAACCTGGAAATACATACACAAACTAATAAAAAAATGAAGTGAACAGAATCAATAGAACATTGTATACAGTATCAGCAACACTGTGCTATGATCAGCTATGAATGACTTAGCTCTTTTCAGCAATACAATGATCCAAGACAATTCAAATGGACACATGATAGAAAATGCTATCTTCATCCAGAGAAAGAATTATAGAGTCTGAATGCAGATCAAAGCATGCTAGTTTCACTTAATTTTTTTTTCATGTTTTTTTTAATCTTTTGGCCTGTTTCCTCCTTTACAACATGACTAATATGGAAATATGTTTTACATAAATGCACATATACAGCCTGTGTTAAATTATTTACCACCTTAGGCAGAGGGGAAATGAAAGAGGAAGGGAGAAAATTTGGAACACAAAAATTTTTTAAATGAAGGTTTAAAATTGTCTTTACATGTAATTGGAAAAAAAAATGAAATACTATTTAAAAGAAAACAATCCCTCTACATAAGAATGCTTTCTTGGTGCTTTGATAAAGTCTGAGGAAGATTCTCCTTTCATCTAACTTCTATTCTATCTGGAGCTATCAATTTTCCTTTCCTTCCCAGTCTGAGGCTGTACAAATTAAAAATGCATTTAGGGTCAAGATTATTGCTCTTGTCTTTTAAGAGCTCATGGCATATGAGCCCTTTGATTTCAAAGGCGAGATGAATGAGACAGGAGATTCATAGAATGTGAAAAGAGCTCCAGTTTATTATGCTGAACAACCTTGTTGATATACATTTTTACAAGCATGATCAGCGCGTGAACAGTAGGCAATCCCCAGTCACTATTCAGAGAAACAGCTTTTGGGCTTTGTGTATGTATGGTATCTATACCAATGGGAGTAGGGCCAATTCAGCAGCTCACCACATGTGAGAGGTCCTGTCCAGGCATTCCTTTTATGTAACCACTGGCTGTGACCCTCGGCTTACACTCATCCTGACGATTACAAATCAATGCTCCTTGCTTAACAAGGGCATTTCTGCACTGTGGCAGAAAACTTATTGTGCATCAAAGGTCCAAGTGGCCTCGGTACTCCCTCTCAGCAGAATCCCATACCCTTGTAATTCCCCTTTTTATCTTTTAGCTAAAAAGTCCTTTCTTGAGCTGCAACCTCTGAAAGGTTGGTGGATAAAGATCTATAAAAGCATCCTAATTTTACAGGGCAACAACAGAGCAGTAACAACATAACAACACACAGGGCAATCCATGATTTCAATTTTAACTACCATGAAGAGGTATTATAAAAACCAATGTTTGATTTTTTTCCATCAGTTTTATCTGGATTCACATCGTAATTGAGCCTGGAATTCCAATACAAGATCATATTTTTTTTAAATAATGCAATTTTTTAAATGCAGACACTTCTGAGAGTCACCTAGCTGTGGCACAAAACCAAGATTTAAATCAGACTCCTTAAATTCCAAAAATAAGCATTTTTCCCCTTATCACACAACTCCTTTTCACGGCACTTAAAGTTCTTCATAATGTGGCTCCAAACCACCTTTTTACCTATTTCATACTAATCCCCTTTATGTACTCTACCTTCCAGCTAAACTGGAATGCTATTTTATTTCTAACATGAAAACCATAATTTCTGACCTTTGTGTTATTCTTATTCCTCTTATAGATGTTCCTCTTGAATGATTTGGGAATTTGCTATTGTTTTTCCACAGAATCCTGTTCCATCTGCCAATGGTTCACTTTCCTTTGTCAATATATTTGAGATATTTGTACTCTCTGAGATTTGACTAGTCAACTTCCTGCTGTTTTTAAAATCCTTTTTTGATTTATATTATATATTGGGTTTTAAATTGAATTATCTTATTTTTGAAATCTTTTGTGTTTTAAACTTTCTATTCCACTGTCACTTTCTGACTTCTCTTCTGCCCTCTTCTACTTTTATGTTGGGCACAACATTGGAGCTGTACTTAGAAGTGCAGAAGAATCTTCCAACATTTAGGAATGGGAAGGACCCTCACATTTCACTACTATATCCCTGCCTGAAGTAGCTTCTTGAAGGCACTATCTCCATCTGAAATTTAAAACATATTTTATTTATAATTAAAAATTATTAAAACTCCTTGCCTAATTCCTTCCCTCCTTTTTTTCTCCTTTCTCTTTGATTGCATTGAGTCAACATTTGCTGCTTTTTTTTTTTTTTTTTTGGCAGGACTTACATGAGGTGGGGTGCTAAAGACAGAATATCTATAGCCTTGGGGCCTTAACTTTGGGGCCATATCAAGTATAAAATACTATGCTTTCCTTTCCCTTCAGATGTCTCAACTAAATCAGTGTTTTCTTTGAAAAGTAGAGAAGGTAGCAGTAATTGAAGCAGCCAGAAAATACCTATTTGAGGCCTAAGCACAAATATGGAAGTTTGTTATTATTGTTTCATGCTCTCTTGGTCTTGGTATTCCACAGGATCCTGTTCCATCTGCCAATGTTCACTTTCCTTTGCATGTATATTTGAGATCTTTGTACTCTTTCTGAGGATTTAGTAGTCACCTTCCTGCTGTTTTTAGGATCTTTTTAAATTTATCTTATATGTCAGGTTTTTAATTGAATTATCTTACTTTTGAAATCTTTAATGTTTTAGATTTTGTTTATAGAGACTGGTGAAAGGCTCAAGCTAGCTCCACTTGAGAGTCCCACCCGGCCCCACCCCTGTGTACTGAGTTCCTTTAGGATTATTGTTCTCCAGTGTTAATTCATAAAATTATTATCTATAAAGATAATAGTACTTTGTAGTACTGCAATTATTTTACATTTGGCATATAATTCCTCTTTTTGAGGCTTTTTTAAAAGTTAATGGGAACTGAAGAAAATGTTTAATCTATCAATTTATTAGTCTTGAAATTATTTCCCAGCTGCATCATTCATTCTCTATTTCATAAAGTTTCTGCAGGTCACTCTCCATGCCAAGAACATAGTAGTACTATATTTCTGCTTATTGAAAGCCATCTCTTTAAAACAACAATAACAACAACACTTTTATCAAAACTCCCCCATGGGCTATTTCTTTGATAAAGCTTTACCTGACTCCAATTCTCTTATCTAGAAGTCATCTCTTCCACCATAAGTGTTTCTTAGGGTACACTTTGGTTCCTACTTTTGGTCCAATCATATTTTACCATGTCATTATCTGTCAATTCTAGGAAACTAACATGAGACAAACTTATTCAGCCCTGTCTACTTGCATATGTTATGTGTAAACTTACTCATAACCTCATTACACTGTATATTTTTGAGGATAAGTACTGTGACTTTATTCATCTTTTATGGAGGTACTTAACAAATATTTACTGCAAAATTCTTATGAATAGCCACCTCCACGTGAGGCTTTGAGTTCAGGGAGAAAAAATCAGACTATGATGTCAGTTTTGGTTTTGGTGTATCTTGGAGAAGAGAAAGTATCTAAGAATATCCATATAAATCCATAGTAGATGGTGACTTGAAAGGTAATCAAAGATCCTTCTACTCCCAGTTAAGTCTCCTTTCAGCCTATTATGGTATCAAGTATTATTAGATATTGTTCTTTAGACTGAAACAATGAAGCCTTCTGTTAATTATGAACATCATGTGGAAGGACAAACCTATTGAGCTATTTTGCATCAACATAGAGAAAGATAAATGTGGAAGAAGGGATAAAACAGACAAACAAAATTCAATTTTTTTTCATTTTTCCAAAGACTATGTCAAGATAAACTCAAATTATCATTCCAATAAATGAAGTTCTACAATAAGCAATCAATTAATAAGCAGCTATTAAGTATCTAGGATATGTCAGGTACTATGCTAAGTACTGAAGATATATACCATGACTTCAAGAATTTTACAATGTACAAAGAGAAACAATATATCCAAATAAGTATATAAATTATATCCAAGGTAAATGCAAAACAAGTTACTGGAAAGTATAGCATATTAAATCCCATTTTTGTATAAAGAAGTACCTGAGGTAAGTTTTGAAGTAAACCAGAAATTCTAAGTTGTAGAGATGAGGAAGCAATGAGTTCAGGTACAAGGACAGGAGGCGAAATGATATTTGAAGAACAGCAAGAAGACCAGTTTGGCTGAAACAGTATAATAAAAAAGAGTAACAAATAATATATCTCAAAGGTAGGTTGAAGCCAGTTTGCAAAGGACTTCAAATCTCAGAAGAGTTTGTATCAAATCTTACAAGAATATATATTGAATGGAATAAAGGGAAGTGAACAAATTTGCTGAGAGGGAAAAATCTGCTTCTTGTAATGTGCCAGTTTTTTGTCAGGCTTGTAACATTTATCTCAATACTTTCAGAAGTAGGAGCTCAGATCTTCCTTACAATGTGGTAAGATGTAAACACTTGCTGGGGAGCCAGAGGATCTAGATCCCTCTCATCTTTGATGTTTACTGTCTGTGGAACTTTGGGCAAGCCAAATGACCTACCTCCCTGAGCTTCAGTTTTCTTAATCTCAATAGAAATTACTCTCATGTCTTCCCAGAATATTTTCCTTTAGCAACCTGGGATAGAGTTGGGCTCTTCTCTCTATTCTCTTGAAATTGTGAATCAGAAACCCCCTGGAAACTTAAAGAGAACTAGAGAAGACTCATAAGAGACTAAAAGAAATGAAATTCTATTGCATTTCTCAATTCTATTCCCATGCAGGACAAGGCATTCAATCTCTATTACTAAGGAGAAAGTCTTAAACCAATAAGATTTTGGGACTGGATTTACAGGCTTATGAGATGAATTGGCACTTTTGTCTGCCAGCAGCTCTTTGCTGAAGGCAGAATATTTTCTCCCATTAAAATTTGAATTTTTTGAGAGTAGAGATCTCTCAGCACCTATATTTTTTTCAAATCTTGGCACCTATGACAATGCCTGTCACATTTGAGGAACCTAATAAATACTTGTTGGTTGGTTGATCTAACCTGAGGATAATTTTTTTAAAAATAAGGTTGTATTGGTATCAATTGTTTTTTATATCACCAGAATTTCTACCAGTATACTTCCTTTTTCTCTCCTAGAAAGCCAACCCTTTAAAAAAACATAAAAATAATATATTTAAAGAAAAGAAAGATAAGAAAAAGAGGGAAAAAATCAATACAACTCGTGAATACATTGAAAAAGTCCAAAAATATATGCAATGTAACAGGAATGTTTTCCCAGTCCTCTTCTTTAAGGTTCTGTTTGGTCATTGTAATCTTGTAATACATTCTTGATTGCTTTATGGCAGTTCTTTCCATTCACATCATTATAATCATTGTGTATATTTTATTGTGGGTTTATTTTTACTTCACTTTTTTTCAGATTATGTAAATATTTTCAAACTTCCCTGTATTCATCATATTTATAATTTTATTGTAGCATAGTAATATTTTGCAACATTTATGTCCAATTTGTTTAATCACTCCCCAATAATCAATAGGCATCTATTTTGTTTCCATTTCTTTAATTTTGGCCCCCCAAAAAGATGCAATAAATATTTTTGCATATATGAATTTTTTTCTTATCAATAACTTCCTGGAAAATAACACTAATAGTGAAACCTCTGGATCAAAAGGTAAGGACATTTTGATCACTTTATTTGCATAATTTCAAATATTTTTTATATTTATTTGCTTGTTTTAAGTTCCATCAACAATGTATTAATTAGTGTGCCTGTCTTCCCACAACTTGAATACTAACTATTCCCATCTTTTGTCATTTTTGCAAATTTTCAGGGTGCAAAATAAAACTCATAGAACTATTTTTGATTTGCATTTTTCTTCTTATTGGTGATTTGGAGCACTCTTTCATATATACATCTCTTAGTTGTTTGCATTTTCTAGATAAAATAGAATTTTCTACATTGAAGAAGTAAAATTTAAGGGACAAGAATGTCCATTTGTTCAAGAAATGTTAATGATCTGGTTCTCATAATAACAAAATTGGAAGAAAGAAAGAAAAAAAAAAACCTTAAAGGTCACAAATGGGCCTGGAAACAGAGTTTGCTTGAATAAATACCAGCGATTTGGAGGTAAAAATAAAAGAAAAGTGGGAGAAAGGATAGTGAATCCTCTGTATTCTAGTCTCCCTGTGACTACCTTCTCAATTTCTTTACAATCCTATTTCCCCCAAAGAGGGCTCTATGCCAGAAGATTTTTGGAAAATCTCTCTTAATTGAACCTCAGTCAATTGTCCAGAGGCTGTGGAGTGAAAGGAAGATTTTTAAACTATCTTTCTCATAGATGAACTAAGAAAGTATTTATCTCATCAACATTTAGCTCAATTTCACATGGGCAGAAAAAGTCCTATACAGCAATGACAAATCTTTGAGTTGAACCTGCATCTTATTCCCTTACCATGTCCCAGAATGCCAATCCTGAAAAAGAAAGTAACAGGTCTTAACAGCAAAGAACCATAACTATTGTCCACCTCCCCTAAACCATCCTTGTAAAGAAATTAACGCTTCTTTCTGAACTTTTTCCAGAGATCCCTGGAAAACATGATAGTGGGTAATGGTACCAACAATGGAAGAGTCACCAACATGTCAGTTGGATTATTTGGGGAAGAGGATGCCCTTAGAGAGATCTTTTCTACCTCTTGATTCCATTTATTTATTACAGACAAGTATTCTCATGTTCATATTTTAAATAATTTCCTTCTGAAGAGATAGAGATAAGGATTTAGATTGAATCATCATTTTCAGATGAGAAAACTCCCTCCACTTTCTCTGCAATTTATAGTGTCTTAGAGATTTGAGTAGAGCACTGAAAAGTTGTGTGACTTGTGTAGGATCACACAATCATTATTTGGTAGAAGTAAATCCCAAAGAGCATTTTCTAGTATTTTTCAGCTACCTCTCTATCTAGTATGCAAAGCTGCCTTCCTAAACATCTATTTATTTCACTTTTTTCCCATTTTTTTCCAGTATTCCTTGGCCACCCCAACTCCCAAAGATCAGGATCTTTTCTTTCTTTCTTTCTTCTTTTGTTTCTTTCTTTATTTTTTCTTTCTTTCTTTCTTTCTTTCTTTCTTTCTTTCTTTCTTTCTTTCTTTCTTTCTTTCTTTCTTTCTTTTTTTTTTTGCTGAGGCAATTAGGGTTAAGTGACTTGCCCAGAGTCACACATATAGGAAGTGTTAAGTATCTGAGATCAGGTCCTCCTGACTTCAGGGTTAGGATCTTTTCTTTCTGTTCAATTGAATTTAAAAACACTTTGGTTTTGCCTGTTCATTCAAGACATAATGTAGATCCAGAATCTCTTGTGAACAAACATCCCAATTGCACATGTCAAGTATCTGATTTCATTTAGACTTATCCCAATTGTTTACTGTTTGCATCAGAAGCTTCCACTATATTCTTCTTGATGGAAATAGCTGAGTTAATACTCTCGGACAAAAGGGGCCTGGTGTTTTGGTGAGCTTCTGAGGGCTTGACAACCATAAAGAGAAGCTTGTTGAATATATACATAAAAAAGAAGAGATAGGAGGCAGACACTCTGATCTTTATGACCCACTGATTATTATATCACTTTGTTAAAGCATAAATCTATCTCCCAGACTAACAAAATACTATATTACTTCCTTATACTCCATATTTTATCTTTTATGGCCAATAAAACAGAAAAACCTTACAAAGGTTATGTTCTCATCAGTTGTTGCACTAAATGACAATAAATTTTAAGCAAAATTTTCAGCAGTGACAATAGAGATACAAGTTTGACACTTCCTGAAAAAGGCAACTTCCCCCAAACATTATTGCCAAGAAATTAGATTTCTTAACTCTAATTAAAGATTAACCATTCAACCCAGCTTTCCCATCCCAATATAATCACAGTTTTTTGTTTAAACAAGAAAAAAGAAAAACAATGGAATGATAGAATCCCTCTAAACCATTCAAATTCAATTTGCAAAACATTTGTTGAACAGCTAATGAGATCAAGAAATTAACAAAGGTTTGGGCCCATCAGAGATCAATTATGTAGATCATTTCAAAGGAG
The DNA here is from genome assembly GCF_016432865.1 of Antechinus flavipes. Classification (NCBI taxonomy): domain Eukaryota; kingdom Metazoa; phylum Chordata; class Mammalia; order Dasyuromorphia; family Dasyuridae; genus Antechinus; species Antechinus flavipes. Next base: position 536,044,442 of record NC_067399.1, read on the forward strand.
ACATTTCTACTCCAGTGTAGGAGTTTGCCTATTTTCTATAATAAATGGAGTAGGGGAGTGAAGAGAAAAGTGGAGGAACATAGTAGATAGAGAGCTGAGCTTAAAGCTAGAAAGACTTGTATTTGAGGTCTTCCTACTCTTACCTGTGTTGATTGTGTGACCCTGGGCATATCACTTAACTTTTATATGTTCTGTCTTTTCAATGCTATAACTTGCAGATAAGATGCTAATCGACATTGATAAAGAAAATTTCCCCAGCAGTGAGTTGCCTATACCATTGAATCACAGGTCCAACCTGTATCTCTAATTTACTTGTAGGGAAAAGGGATAAAAGAAAATTATGAAAACAAATAAAAACTAAAATATCTGTTAAGCATGAAATATAGTATGGAATCAAGTGATGAATAATGAACTTGAAGTCAGAAGTGCCATGTTTGAAATCTGATTCAAATACTTACTAGCTTACTAGCTCACCTTTCTAAACCTAAATTTCCTGATATGTAAAACAGGAATAGTAAATACTGACTTCATGGAGTTATTTTGTGGCCCAAATAAGAAAACATTTTAAGAGCTTTGTAAACATTAAATTATTACATGTGTTTTTAAAAAAAAAAAGCCTAGGCTCTCAGGCATAGTAATAATATTAAAATTTCAATAATATAGTAAGGTTTCCTTCACAGCCATCTTATGGAATAGATATTGCAACTAATATTATCCCCTGTCCATGAAACTTTTCCAATAAATGTAGGAGTAAAACAAGGATATTCACTCTCCCTTTTATTATTTGATGCAATTCTAGAAATGCTAGCAAAAGCATTAAGAAAAAAAGAAAGATATCAAAGGCATAAAAATAAAGAGGAAACCAAACCATCCCTATTTGTTGATATATAATAGTTTGTTTAAAAAATTATGGGAATCAGCAAATAAAATAGCCAAAGCAATTGATCCCTTAAGCAAAGTTTCAGGCTACAAAATAAACTGCTAAAAATCATCACCATTTCTATATGATAAATCCAATAGGCAATAAAGGAAAAGCCTATTCAAAATAACTATAAAATGAATAAAATATTTGAAAGTCAATCTACAAAAGCATACCCAATACTCATATAGATTTAATTATAAAATGCTTTTCAAAAAAAGAAAACAACTAACTAGAGTACTATTCAATGCTCATGGCTGGAATGTACCAACATTTTAAAAACATTTTTAAAAGACATTACTTCCAAAATTAATGTCTCATTTTAATGTTGAACTAATCAAATTGCTAATGGGCTATTTTTTAGAACTGGATAATAGCAAAATTTATTTGGAGGAACAAAATACCTAGATCTCTTGGAATAGTCTATATCTTTATATATATATATATATATATATATATATATATATATATATATATATATACCTAGAAGAATAATAACAAAATTCACTTGGAGTGGCAAGTAATAGTGTAACCATTTTGCAGAAAAGGATACTGGAGAAAGCAAAGTGTCACACTCAGGGTAATACAAATAATAAGTGATCTTTATACCTTAGTATGAATACCTCAATTGAGAATTGTTCCAGCTAAATTTTGAAACAAAATTCTGAAAGGGAGGCAAGGGTAGGAAAAAAGAAGAAAGTAATTTTGAAGGATTGTGTTTCATTGCAGAGGGTAACCTTAGAGATACTAACACCTGAAATGAGATCAGTGATTCCTCAGCCAGGAGAAAGGCACAAAAAAAAAAAAAAAAAAAAAAAAAAAAAAGGATGTAGGAGAGGTTCATAAAAGTAATGATTTCTCCAAGGACTACCCCTGGATTTAGTCATAGATTTTTAGATGGATAGTAAATATTCAGATGAACATTTATTAAATGTTTATTGTGTGCCTAACTGTGTTTTTAGGAGGGATAGAGCAGATAGAGCTGGATAACTTTTCTGCTAAAGACAGTGTGTCTGTCAAGTTCACTTACCAAGCTTGGTTTCAGTAATTACTGCATTGATTTTATTTTATTTTATTTATTTATTTTTATTTTTTTTAATTTAATTTTATTTAATAATAACTTTGTATTGACAGAATCCATGCCAGGATAATTTTTACACAGCATTATCCCTTGCAATCACTTATGTTTCGTTTTTCCCCCTCCCTCCCTCCTCCCCCCCCCCAAGATGGCAAGCAGTCCTATATATGTTAAATATGTTACTGCATTGATTTTAAAAACACATTCCTTCATCTCAGCTCCATCAACAATTCCCAGTGCGTTATTGGGCAAAGTTGGACATAAAGCTCTCTGGGCCTCATAATCCCCATATGAAAAATGGAAATAACTCCCTATATACACTTCACATTATTGTAGTTTCACATTATTGGGAGTACAAGAATCTCTTAAGTGGCTCAGAATGAATTCTCAATAACTTCAAAAATAGGAGCAATTCAATACTATGGTTCAGATTTTCTATCAAATTCCTAACAATTTGAACTATCCAAAAAGAGATTGACTGATGCATGAGCACTTCGTTGCTATGTCTTCAAGAATACGAACAATCACTTGTTAGAGGAAATCCCTTTTCAGTTCTGGTTTGGGCACAATGACTTCTGAGGTCTCTTGCAACTCAGAAATTCTGTGATTCTAATAGGACTTGACTCTGCAACCAATTTGAAAGTTAGCTCTGCACATCCTGTTCCCATTATCCCTAGAGATTGACAACAAGGAGGTCTCAGCTCAGTATCCTGTGAGATTCACCATCTCACGTGTACCATCAGCACCTTATGTTCTTCCTGAATGTCCTTGCCTTTGTCAGAGTATTAACACGTTGAACATATTTGTGTGTTAGTCATTATTACTACCAGGTTTTCAAAAGGATTATGTAGCATGCATATTTATGAGACAAGCTCAGACAAAGACTACCACATTTTAAAAGATGCAATTAGCTCAAAAAAGTTCAGTTTTATTTTCATGCTAATGAATACAATATTTTTTAAGCAAGCTAATTGGTTTGCCCAGGCTTCAATAGAGACTCCCTACTCATTAGGGCTCCTAGATCCCTTTTCAAAATTCACTTAGAAGAGAGCTTTTTTTTTTTTTTTTAACTTTGTAAGACAATTTTAGAACTTTCCATCCATGTCTGCCACTACCCACCCCCTCATTTCCCCAGTGCAATTCTCAAGATGAATGTCATGAACCTTTCATTAGGGTTACTTTTTTGAGCAATATTATGGATAGAAAAATGAAGCATTAAATTAAACACTAAAGCAGGGGTATCTGGTCCCTTGCCTTCCTCCAACCTTCCCTCTCACCACTCTTTTTCTTTTCTTCTCTCTTTCCCTTCCTCTCTCCCTGCTAAGAATAAAGCAGAGCTAGATTTGATGGGGGAAAATTGCAGCAATTTTATTTAATACTGCAAGCCTAACCTGAAAAGTCTTCCCCAGATAAATTGGCAGTACCACACAAAGCTTCAGAGGTAATTGACCAAGGAAGTTGAAACTAAAGGATATAAAAGCGATATGAAGAGAGAAATTGGGAAAATTGAGGCAACCAGTGCCTTCTCCCTCTTTCTCTCCAGCTACCTTCTTTTTCTGAAATCCAGTGACATTCATCTCTTTACTGCTCCTTACACAAGACACCATCTCCCAACTCTGGGGATTTAAGGAGCTGTTTCCCCATGCCTGGCACTCTGCCCCTCTTTATATCCATCTTCTATTGTCTCTATCTTCCTTCTAGTATCAGCTGAAGTTCTACTTTTTACAAGAAATATTTCCATTTCTCTCCTGTCTCCATTGCTTGTATGTAGTAGTTTGCAAGTCCCCTCTTCCTCTACTTTACACTGTTAAGCTTATTGTGAATAGGAACTGCTTTTGTCTTTCTTTGTATCCCCAGCACTCAGCAACGTGTGATTCCAAGAAATTGTAAAACTATCTCAGCAGATAAATAACACCAGATTGAGGGTCACTAAGAGATCTCATATCCCCTGATGAATTAAGGAGATGTCTACCCCAAACAAGCAAAGACCTCCTGTGGCAGAATGGGTGGATGACAACGATTTGTTCCAACAACCATGAAGGTGACTGTGGAACGTTTAGAGCCTGATAAGACATCAAAGATGGCACCTATTGCATCCCTGCTCATCACCGATCCTCCTGACTTTTGTCTTGCCACTAGACTCCAATGAATGGAAGGAAGACTGGTGTGTGCAAATTTGTGCAACCCTGCCTCACTTAAATCCAATTCACTTACAAGTCAAAACATCACCCCATCATGTCATTGGTGCAACGAAAAGCACTCAGCATGATGCCAGGCACATTATAGCTGCTTAATAGTTGCTTATTGACTTGACTTGGCTCAGGAATAACAATTACTTTGGAAAGGAAGCATAATTCCCCAGGAAAGAAACTACCCCCCTTCCCCCCCCACACACACACTCTATAATAATTCTAGTCACTGTATTTGAATCAGAGTTGTGATGTGGGAGGGGAGAAAGCAGCTTGATATGAAGAAATAGAATTTGTTGGACCAAAGAGAACAGTGGGTTTATTAGTTATTATGGCAATGTTCAAGATAATATCCCCTAGCACCAGTCCTTTCAAGCCAGACCTCAAGGAGATGGAGAACATGGGGAGAGATTAGGGCCTACGAATCATGTTCTGGAAAAGCTGACCCAAAAGGTACTGGAAGGCAAGTGTGCTGCCCCCAGGAAAACTAATGGAGAGGAGAGGTCCAAACTGCTCCTCTCTACCAATCTGTTCACAGGCCTAATTGGCTTTAGATTTATCAAAGTTATTTTTAAAAGAGAATTTTATATGAAGGTAATTATGCTCAGCTGAACTAATTGTATTAAACAATGCTGCCTTAATGACAAACAAATCTGTTATTAATTTGTAACCGAGTAGCTATTTCATTCAATTTACAGTACCAGTAATGAGGCCCATGGCCAAAGCTGAGTAGAGACAGCATCCCTGCTTGAAAAGCAGCTTGGTAGAGTGAAAATAGCTCTATAATGGGAGTCCAGAGACCTGGGTTTGAATCACAACTCTACCATAACAGAGTTAGAAGAGGCCTCAGAGGCCATCCTGTCTTCTACCTGTGAGTGATCTTCATGTGCATGACAATCGATCACTTAACCAATAAGTATTAATTAAGCTCCTACTATGTGCCAGGAGTTATGCTAGTAAGGGAGGGAAAGGAGGAGGAAGGAAGGAAGGAAGGAAGGAAGGAAGGAAGGAAGGAAGGAAGGAAGGAAGGAAGGAAGGAAGGAAGGAAGGAAGGTTGGGAGGAAGGAAGGAAAGAAGGGAGGGAGGGAGGAAGGAACAAAGGAAGGAAGGAAAGAAGGGAGGGAGGAAGGAAAGAAGGGAGAGAGGGAGGAAGAGAGGAGAGAGGAAGGAAGGAAGGAAGGAAGGAAGGAAGAAGGAAGGAAGGAAGGAAGGAAGGAAGGAAGGAAGGAAGGAAGGAAAAAGGAAGGAAGGAAGGAAGGAAGGAAGGAAGGAAGGAAGGAAGGAAGGAAGGAAGGAAGGAAGGAAGGAAGGAGGGAAAGAAGGAAGGAATTTGTATTTGATCTCAGAGAAAATAAGGAACCAGTCTAATTCCTTGGGGAAGGAAGGTGATATGATCAAACCTATACTTGAGGGAAATTAGGTAGCAATGTGAAGGATGAAACTGAGTCAGAAGCCCCATTAAGATGCTATTGTAAATAATTGAGGGAAAGGGTAGTGACGGTCTGAATTGAAAGTAGTTTTGTAAGGAGAGAGAAGAGGTTAAATCTGAGAAATGTTGGAAAGCTAGAAATGATAAGACTTGGCAATTACTTGGGTGAGAGAGAGGAATTTATTTGTGAATCCAGATGACTGGAAAGATAAGAAGATTGTGAACCCAGATGACTGGGGAAATGATAGTACCCTCTATAGAAATGGAAAAATTTTGGAAGAGGGATGGATTTTGAAGGAAAGAATATAAATTCTTTTTTGAATATGTTGAATTTGAGATGTCTGAAAAAATCATTCAAATTAAAATTTCCAGTAGGCAATTTATGATGGAGGACTAGACTTCAGGAGAGAGTGCAGAGCTCAATATATAGACCTTGCACAGATACAATTTTTATTTTATTATTATTTTCAAGGCAATTGGGGTTAAGTGACTTGGCCAGGATCTGTGTGTAAGCTAGTAAGTATCAGAGGCTAGATTTGAACTCAAGTCCTCCTGAATTCATAGCAGATGCTCTACCCACTGTGCCACCTATCTCCCAGGAGAGATTGAGTTTTAATCACATCTCTCTGAAAGCTGATGAGGTTACCATGAAAGTGTAGAAAGAACAGGGAAGGGTCCTGGACAGAGCCTTAAGAAACATTTATAGTTAGGTAGCAAAGTATAGTTGATAAATCAGCAAAGAAGACTAAGAAGGAGTATTCAGATCAGTAGGAGAATCACAAAAACCCAGAGAAGTGGTCTTCAAATGTCGATTTAAACATCTTGAATAATGAATAGCATCTCAAAACTGTCCATTCTACTTTGAGACAGCCCTAATTATAAAAGAGGTTCCTCCCCTTGTTTTAAGTAAATCTGTTTCTCTAATTTAAATCCATTGCTCCTCATTCTTATCTCTAGGCTAGACAGAACAAATGTAATTCTTCTTCCAGTCTACCAAATCAACTTGAGTCTCCCATTGTTCCCTAAGTGAAATAAACAAGCATTTATTAAGCACCTACTATGTGCTTGGCATTGTACTATATGTTGGTACAAAGAAAATCAAAAACAGTCTCTGCCCTCAAAAACTTTACATCTGGGGCAGCTAGGTGGTGCAATGGTTAGAGCACCACCCTGAAGTCAGGAGGACCTGAGTTCAAATCTGGCCTCAGATACTTATCACTTCCTAGCTGAGTGACTCTGGGCAAGTCACTTAACTCCAATTGCTTCAGGGGAAAAAACTTTACATCTAATGGGAAGAGCCAGCAAGTAACCAGCCATGTACAATGAAGATATACATGCATAAGTTGGAAGTAGTTTCAAAAGGAAAGCATTTAATATTAAGATGGATGGTGGATGGGGGGCAGGAAGGAAGGGTGATGGGAAAGGTTTCTTGTAGAAGGTAAGATTTTGGCTGAGATTTGAAGGAAGTTAGGAAACAAATCTCTGCTCCAAGAACTCATCTTCTCACTGCCCCCCTATCTTACACAATGACATTTCAATACTATACATTTTCTTCTGTTGAGTTCCTCTATTTGGAATATCTACTATTCAAATTCTAAGCATCTTCCAGCCTCAGTTTCGGTCTCACCTCCTTCATGAATTCTTCCTTCCTATTCTTCCTTTCTTTTTCTGAGATCCTATTGTCCTTAAAATAGGAACCATTCAATTTCACACTTAACTTTACTCAGTGATTCATGTGTATATAACCTACATGCCCCAAGTTCTGGGCTTATACAGAGTGTTTTCAATTTTGAGAGCTACCCTCCAAAATCACACATCTTTGGTTTATTTTGTTTCAATTCAGAATTTCTTCTAAGAATGGCGGAATATAGCTCATCAATATAGACATGAATAAAAGAGTACCAGCTTCTGTATAAGCACTCAAGGTAAGTATAGAAATGACACATAGAACAGCTTTTATTTAACCCCACAGAAAAAATACTGAAAACACAAAATAGTCACAGTCATCCAAAAATAATCACTATAACTCTTCCCTTTCTGGTGAGTCCCCACTAAGAAATTTCCATTTCTCCATTTGCAAAATTAGGGCTTTTAATTTTGCTCTTAATCTATAACCTACTCAGTATTATAATGCCATCCTAAGTGCTTAGTTTACTCTAAGAAGTAGAGAAACTTGGGACTTTCAGAGTCAAGGCCTCTTTCTATCTGACCTGTGTTGGTCTGAATAACTCACATTTATATCAGAGAGTACTTTATAGGCATTTGCTTTTCCATATCATGCGTCAGTCCTTTGATGTTCCACAAGTTCCAAGGCTACAGGAAAATGTTCCCTTTTCCTCAAAGAGAGAGGGATTGTTCCAGCCCAACCAAAATCAAATCAACATTTATTAAGCACTTACTTACTATGCACCAGCCCAGAAACTTCAAGTATTCTTGATGCTTTTTCTCTATTGCCCCCTCTTGGGGCAAGTGGCTCTATTGTTGCTTATCCACAGCTCCCATCTTAGAGTTTCAGCTTAAGAAAATGGTTAATGGATTAAATGTGTAGGTCTGATTCTTCAGGGACCAAAGCTCATTTTTAGGTCTATAGTCTGTGATATGTACTCATTTGTCTTTAAATCCTTCCATCTAGATGTCCTGCAAACATTTCAGACACAAAATATTCAAAACTAATCTTTCCTCTTTAAAAAAAAAAAATCCCTTCTCCTAATTATTATTTATTAATGTCATTATTATTTTATAAAGGATATCACCATTTTTTTAAATCAAGAAAGTTTGCAATCTAGAATTCAACCTTGAATCTTCATTTTCAATCACCAGCCTTCTTTTACCTATTCTCTCTATCATCCCCTGACATTTTATATTTTACCTACATGACATTCCCTCATTTATCCTCTCTCTGCATTCACATCACAATGACCCTCTTTAGTATTCCCCAGGACTATGACAAGTGCCCTGATTGGTCTAACTACATCTAGTCTCTCCTTACTCCGATCCATCCAAAAAACAGCAACTGAATTAATATATCTAGTGTACAAGTCTGAAGATGTTATGTTCCTGCTGAAAGAACTTTAGTATTTTCTCTGGTATTGAAAACCTTAACAATCTTAAAGTACCATTAAACTATAAGAAATGACAAATGGGATGGTTTTGGAAAAAGACCTGGGGAGAATTATATGAACTGATACAAAGTGAAGTGAGTAGAACCATTAGAACATTGTACAATAACACTGTATTATGATCAACAATGAAATACTTAGCTATTCTGGTCAAGACAATGATCTAAGACAATTCCAAAGGACTTATGATGAAAAATGCCCTCTTTCAGAGAGGAAACTGATGAACTTTGAGTATAGAACGAAATGTGCCTATCTTTTTTATTTTCTTGCTTTTTCTTCTTGCAACATGGCTAATATGGAAATATGGTTTGCATGACTTCACACGTATGCTTGATATACTGTTTGCCTTTTCAATGGGTGGGGGAAGGACAGTAGGGGGAAAATTGAAACTCAAAATTTTTTAAATGAATATTAAAAATAAATATGTTTTAAAAAGAAACACCCTTACAATCTGCCTTCTGCTTTCATTACAGACTTGTCACACATTTTGCCTACTCTATGTTCTCGCCTAATTTGTCCATTTGCCATTCTCTATACAAGACATCCCATCTCCCACCTCCGAACCTTTTCATAACCTGTCACTCATGCCTGAAATACTCTCTTTCCTTATCTTTGCCTCTTGAAACTTGTATTTCTCTTTATAATTTTTCTCAAGTGCTTCTTCCTTTAAGAGACCTTTCCTGATGGTCTCAGTCATTTGTATCCCCTATCCCTAAAATCACTTTGTATTTATAGTGTGTGTGTGTGTGTGTGTGTGTGTGTGTGTGTGTGTGTGGGTGTGTGTGTGGGTGTGTGTGTGTTGGTCCACTACATGATGGACTACTGCCAGCCACCCTGACTTCAATGACTCAGAAAGAACGAGACTGGCCACTTTGTGCAATGTTGACTCACAAATACAATTCACAAGCAAGTCAAGACATCACCCTGTGACTTCATTGGTCCTCTTCAAAAACGAAGAATGAAAAGCAACAATCATTGAGGCTTAATCAAATCCTCACCATTGATGAGATGCAAAAAGATCCACAGTTATCCAGTCCCAAGGTATATATGTCCTCAGTACTCACTAAGTGTTAACAGATCTATACACATATTCCATAAGGAAAAATCATCAACGTCCTAAGCAAAGGCACACCTTCTCAGAACCTCCTCTGTCAATTTTCACTCCCTCTATAGATTAGAAGCTCCTTGAGGGAATAATCAGGTTTATAGTTTTTAGTTTCCTCCCATAGCATCTAGCACAATATTGACCATTTATCAGGTGCTCCCAAAACACTCATTAACTTACAGAATAAAAAAAGAAAAACTAAATCTTAATTAACATACTGTAAAAGAAAAATTAAAGCCCTAGTTAACTTAACCTATTTAACATGGATTAAATATGATCTATTAACATTTTTTCTATATTATACTTTTTGACTATTGACTGCTATAAATATCATTCTCAGACATTAATTATTAGTCAACCATAGGGACTCTGGCTGCCCCCTTCTCTCTCCTCTACCACTGACTTGAAATTGGGTTGAGTGGAAGGCCACCCCCAGGTTCTACACAAAATGCTTCACAAAGAGATGGAATACTTAGAACCAAAGCCCAAGCAATGAAGAGTATTTAAGTATCAGGCAACCTTAGCCCAACCTCCTGTGAGACCACTGGCTCAGCAGCAGAATTCAGTATAAGCATTTGATCTTACTGCTGCAATGGCAGGTTTAATTTGCTGGCTTAGAGAGTTGGTAAAGGAAGTTCTAATAATGCAGAAACGTAAGTAATACTGAGGAGAGTTTGCATTATGATAACTTTCCAATTAAAATGGATTAATGGAGAAGAAAAAGCAGTAGTAGTGTCTAGACAACTTATTACTAAATCCTTGGAGAAGGTTATGGAGAGGATTTAGGGGAGGGAGTAAAGGGGAATGTATCAGAGCTATTAAGTAGCCACCTCTCAGTGTGGTTTGAGAGGGACCAAGCAGTTTCCCAAACCTCTTTCCTTACCAAAAAAGTTCTTGTCCTGGAGTCTGTGAACTTCATTTTTTTAATATTTTGATGCTTATATTTCAGTATAATTGGTTTCCTTTATAATCCTAGTAATTTTATTTTATGCATTTAAAAACATTCTTCTGGGAGGAAATCGATAGGCTTTACCAGACTGTCAAAGGGTCCATGAAGCTCAGATGATTAAAAATCCCTGCCCTATAACGTTTCTCAATCTTCTTTCCAAGGTATATTTTTTAAAAGTCACCTAGAGTAATGAGACATTAAATGACTTCTTTCAGGTCATGTAGTCAGTGTATGTCAGAGGTGGGACTTGAACTCCAGTGCTCCAGATCCAAGGCAGCTGTCTATCCATTCTGACCTGCTGCCTTGCTTCCTCTAACAACCTTAGATCAGATGTGGCAATTCACTGATTTTATACATGTTAGAAGTTAGAATTTCACATCTCCCTATGCAACCTGAGAAAATTCCCCAGCTCTTCCAAATGCCTTGGTCTGATGCTCTAAAAAAAAAAAAATACACATTCTCCTTTGCAATCATCATAAAATAGGAACACTAAGGGGTGTTCAGGGTAAACTGGGAGAAATCCTTAAGAAACTTGAATCACATGTTGGTTTTATCTTCTACAAAGTCTCTAGGCAATTTTTATGCCAAAAATACATTCGGATTGCACTAAAATGTTACATAAACATTTACATCAGTTCTGGTTCAATTTTGAATAGTGGGGAGGGGGCATGGGGGAGCCTTTTTTCCTCAATAAAGGGCTCCTACATTCTAGTTTTTTTTCTTCCTCTCTCTTCCTTCTTTCCTCTCTTTATCTTTAGTCTCTGTTCCCCTGTGTCTCTCTTTCTCTCGCTTTCCTTCTCTTTAATCAATAAACATTTACTATTAAGAGTTTACTGTGTGCTAAGCACTGGAATCTCTTTTGATCTTTATCGCTGTCTGTTCCTGTCTCTTGTCTCTTTGTTTCTCCTCTTTCACTTCTCCCTCTCTCTCCCTGCCCCTCCTATGTCTCTTTGTATCTCATCTTATTCCTATCTCAAGCAAGTTAACAAGTATTTATAAAATGCCTACTATGTGCCAGGTATTGTACTAAGCACTTTCCCTATTCTCTCTCCCTTTTCACCACTTTTTTCATGATCTCTCCTCTCTCTATGTTCCTCCATATCCTTTTCTCCCTCCCTCTCTCTCTCCCTCCCTCTCTCTATCTCTGTCCCTCTGTGTGTGTGTCTCTGTCTCTGTTTCTCTCTGTCTCTGTCTCTCTCTGTCTCTGTCTCTCTCTGTCTGTCTCTCTCTCTCTCTTTCTCTCTCTCTCTCCCTTCCTCCTTCCCTCCCTCCTCTTTTCCTATTTGTTTCTTTTTTCTTTCCCTGCAAGCTCTTTTTTTCATAGCATCTTCGACCTTGATTGTATATCTTTTTCAGGCCGCTCCTAAACTCTGTTCCTCAAAAAATGCTAGAAAACACAATATAGAGATGAGAAAAACTGATAAGAGACAAATGTCTATGTGAGAGAGAAAGATATACAAAGACAGAAAGTGATATCAATCCTTCAAGTCTACAGTAAATTACAAGGAATTTATTAGTGATTCTAAGCCAGCGGGGTGCCAGCTAAATTTAATATAGATCTATATACAAAGAAAGTGCCTCGGATGCCATGATGAATATTTAATCATGCATGGATCAGGCAGTTTCACAGAAGTAATTAAAAGCAGACTTTTGTTTATTGCTCAAAAATTATAGTGATCCTGTTGACCCTGAGTTACAGATACAGTGACATATTGAATATGCTACCTACTGACATTAAGTTATTAAAGAGAGATTAAGGGCAGTTTTCCCTCCTTCCAACAGAAGCTAATAGCTTTAGTAACACTATTAAATCAACTACCCCACATGCCCATACAGAGAACCTCGGAGTGGAAAACAAAATGAAGATAAAGGAGAAAGATTAAGAGAAAACCTGATAGAACAAAGCCTTTCTTTCCTCTTCCCACTGTCCTAAGAAGGAAATCATTATTCACCATCTAGGTCAATCTAATAGACTCTCCTCTCCCACCTACCTACCTAAGTGATTGAAAAGTAATGGCTGTTTCTTATATTCCGTGTTGTTATTAGCAATATACAACAACAGTAACAATAATGTCAGTTTATATTTACAAAATATTTTAAAATTTACAGTCAGTCATTCAATAAACAATTATTAAATATCTCCTATGTTCTAGACACCGTGTTAAGTGCTTAGGAATCCAAAAGAGGGAAAATGCAGTCTCTGGTCTTAAGGATTTTATCATCTAATGGGGGAGAGTGAGCAAAGAAAGCACTTTTCTCACAATTCTATGAGGTGGGAAGTACAACTATTATCCCCAGTCCTTATCTGAAAAAACTCCTTAAAGGAAGAGATTGTGTTTTCTTAGAGAAAAGAAGAGAAGGGAAAGGGGAAGGGGAAGGAGAAAAATAAGGGGGGAAAGAAAGCAAGAAAGGGGAAGAGAGAAGAGAAAGGGGAGAGAAAAAGAGAGCGGGAAAGTGGGGAAAGGAAGGAAAGAGGAAGAGGAGGGGAAAATAGTAGAGAAGGGGGAAAAGGAAAGGAAAGAAGAAGGGGAAGGGAGGAAAGGTAGGAAAGAAGGTGAGGAAGGAGCAGGGAGAAAAGGGAGGATTGTTGTTATTTAACCTTCAAAGAAACATCCCACTTTTCTGGAGAGCAGTTTCTATTTTTGCGTCTAGTCCCAGGAAAGGGAAGAAAGTAGGAAGATATCCAGAGTATAAATATTAATCAAATATGAAGTAGGTGATTACCACACCTTAAAGGTAAGTCCAAGTCAAAAAGAATGAACAGAACGATTAGAACAGAATCAAGCAGCATCATTACTAGTCAAATGAGGTGAACGAATCATAGTTAGTTGGGATGAAAAATGCCATCCACATCCAGAGAGAGAAAGAACTACGGAGTCTGAATGTGGATTGAAGAATAGTATTTTCATCTTTTGTATGTTGTTGTTGTTGTTGACTTGCTTGTTTTTTTTTCTTTTTTGTGTTTTTTTTCCCTTTTGACCTGATTTTTCTTGCACATCATGATATAGAAATATGTTTAAAAGAATTGTACATACAACTTGCCATCTAGGGGAGGGTGTGGGGAAAGAAGGGGGAAATTGGAACACAAGATTTTGCAAGGGCTAATGTTAAAGAATTGTCCATGCATATGTTTTGAAAAATAAAAAAGTTTTAATAAAAAAAGAATTGCACATATTAAATCTATATCAGATTGCTTACTGTCTTGGGGAGAGGAGAGATAAGGAAGTAAGGGAGAAAATTTGGAATGCAAAGTTTTACAAAAACAAATGTTGAAAACGATCTTTAAATGTATTTAGAAAAATAAAATGCTATTGAAAGTGAGAAAAAAAGAATCATAGTATCATAGTCAAGCCTTCTCAGGACATTTGCAATATTTTTTCTTTGTGAGGGCTACTAACTAGCCATTTTATATTTCACCTTTCTTAAGTACAGCTCTAACAGCATCAAGTGGTCTCTTTCCAGTTTGCTCTCTCTCTCTCTCTCTCTCTCTCTCTCTCTCTCTCTCTCTCTCTCTGTGTGTGTGTGTGTGTGTGTGTGTCTTTATCTTTCTCATTTTCTCTCAGTCTCTTCTCTCCCTTTGGCCAGTCTGCCTCTACTGTTATTGTCACTACAACTATCTTGCTCAGATGCCTGGGATAAGAGAAGATGCTAACTGCCTTTTGAGATTTCACAAAAGAAAAAAAGAAAACACAAATGAGAAAAAAAACATATGAGAACCAGTTCTATCCCATGTACAGGTGTGCTAAGGAGATCATGAACGCAGTGCTTGTGCTTGGGTGGGAGGACTATACTGTCTCTGACCCATCCCTCTCAAGAACTCAAAGAATTGACCAGTGAGGAACATAAGGAGAGAAAAAGCCTGAAGAGCAGGGATTGCCTCTTGCCTCTTTTATACATTCACAGAGTTCTAGTTCATCAGTCATTTAGAGTTTCAATCACCACTCACTGCAAATCCCTAACTTCCATCAACCAGAAATTATTGATTGAGTGTCTACTGTGTGCTAGGAATGGCTAAGCACTAGCAAAATAAGTACAAAGTATAAGGACAAGGTTCATGGCCAGCAAGCAGAAATCAGAGGATGTGTGTGTCTGCTCTAAAGTGGGTGTAATGGAGGGAGGGAGGGAAAGAAAGGGACCTTTTATCATGAATGCTGGGAAACAGGCTCACTCCAGGCTTTTATTAGCTTGATCATAATGCCCACTGAATGTGCTCTTAGCTGGAGTGGAGGGGGGGAAAGGGAGAAAGAAAATGCTATAATTTTATGCTGAAGAAGGAAGTATGATATAGATTTCCTTTCTTACTTTTGTCTAAAATGGTTAAAATAAACCATGCTTTGTCTTCCTGAAGAGGTAAACTTCTATAACGTGGAAAGAAATTACTTATACAGAACACTTCAATCTTTGTGACAATAACAAATAAAAGAGGTTCTACTGTATTATGACTGTTACTTATATCTTAAACAAAGTTTTTCAATTCCTTTTCAGAGAGCAAAGTCTCACCATCTATGAGAATAAGCTCCAGAAATACTTCCCTCCCATGTACTTTCCTAAAAAGACTATCCCAGGAACCAGGCCAACCAAGAGCCTTATTAAAGAGGAAGTTGCTTTGTTCGTATGTGGTACCAACCATAGCCACTGACAAATTGTGCCACCTGGGGAATTTTGTCTGCTGGTTCTAACTTTTAATCTACTTACTCTCCCAAGTTTCTCTGACTATTAGTGAGCCAAAGAGTTTATGAATTGTAATTCATAGCAATCCCAAGAGCCTATTTCTTGAGAAATCAGTTTATTCTCTTGTCAGCAAACCAAGATGGCATAGTCTGTGCATCCTCCCCAAGAGGCAAGGCTTTCACTCATAAGACTTGCTTAATTGGAAGAAAACCTTATTTCTTCCTAAATTGCT
Source organism: Antechinus flavipes (assembly GCF_016432865.1). Classification (NCBI taxonomy): domain Eukaryota; kingdom Metazoa; phylum Chordata; class Mammalia; order Dasyuromorphia; family Dasyuridae; genus Antechinus; species Antechinus flavipes. The sequence goes on from NC_067399.1 coordinate 536,060,133, forward strand.
TGGGCATTGAATATCATTATCACTGACCAAACCAATGGACTTGCCTTTGTGAGGCCACAAGAGAGATAACCAGGCTTCTTTTTCTCAGAAGGCATCTTTTCTCTCTGAGACAAAGTTGAGTAACAACTGACTTTTGTAACTTTGCCCTACTTTCTCACCGCCCTCCTTTACTTTTACCTCTAAATTTTTACCCATTTAAAAATATTTTAGATTATTCCTTAAAACAAAACTTTAACAAAACAATGAAGGACAAGCCATTATAGAACACAGAGAGACAGAGTGGAAGATCTTTGTACATTCTGCCTCTTGAATTGTGCATAATATGCCACAGAGAGGTGAATTGTTACCTGAAGGGCCATAAATGGAGCAGTTGAGCATGTCTACAGGAACAGATTTTCAATACAGTATCAAATGTAGCTATTGTGTTTGTTCAGTTAAACTCTTTGTTATAATGGAGGTTTTATTAGATGGTGAAGATATGAGATAAATGTGGAAATTATTTTGATGTAAAGACAAATAGCATCAATATTTTAGAAAATTCAACTAGCTTGGTCAAGTTTCCTTGTTGAAGGGCTTAGTCCTGTTTCTGACACATGGTCCACCTTTGACAAAGCTTCCAGGCAATCGTCATATGGTAGGAGGTAAAGTCAAAATCTATATTCCTTTGGACAGAACACATGCTGATAAGAGTATGATTCCCTATGTGAACAGAGGGAGGGAAGGGAAAAGAGGAAGAGAGGGAGGGAGGGAGGAAAGGAAGGAAGGAAGGAAAAGGGAAGGAGAAATAAAAGGAGGGAAGGAGGGAAGCAAAAAAGGAAGGAAGGAGACAGAGAGAGAGGGAGTGAGGGAAGGAAAGCAGGAAGGAAGGGTGCAAGGAAGGAGAGAAATGGTTACAAGGAAGGGAGGAGGTAAAGAGGGAAGAAAAGGAGGGAAGAAAGAAAAGAAAGAAGGAAGAAAGGAAGGAGGGAAGGAGGGAAAGAAGGAGGGAAGGAGGGGGAAAAGGAGGGGAAAAAAGGAAGGAAGGAAGGAAGGAAAGGAGAGAGGAAGGGAAGGGAGGAAGTCACAGATTATTGATTGTTGTTTGGTCCTCTGTTCCCAAAGAGGACTACAACTTCAAAAGGGTGATGCCATGGGCAAGTGAATTTGATTTAAGTGAGGCAGGACTGTGTCATTCTCTTTTTCAGAACTGCCTGGGTGTAGAGAAGATGTAGGTATATATAGATCTTATAGATCTTTCCACATACCCTCACTACCTAATAAAAATCCTATTATAACAAAGAAAGTTAATTAAAAGAAACACATTTACCACATCTGAAAGTATATTCATCATTCTATTCTCATAGACTTTTCTGTAGAAATGAGGAGGGTGTGTATCTTTATTTCTTCTCTGATAAGATGTAGATATATATAGATCAGGACAACTAGAGATGGCCCTGAAAGAGTAAAATAAGTAAAGCACAATATTGTACTAGGCTATTCTATATTGTAATAATATAAATGAAAAGAACACTAATATAAAGATGAAATATAAGTAATTATGATATCATTTGGAGAAATCAGAGAAGAAATAAAGATACACACCCTCCTCATTTCTACAGAAAAGTCTATGAGAATAGAATGATGAATATACTTTCAGATGTGGTAAATGTATTTCTTTTAATTAACTTTCTTTGTTATAATAGGATTTTTATTAGGTAGTGAGGGTATGTGGAAATAACCTTTATGGAAAAACAAATAACATCAGTATTTTTAAAAAGTAAACTAGCTTGATCAAGATCCTATACAATAAGATTTCTTTTTACTTTGGGACAAGGAGGTATCTCTTGCAAAATTTCACATGACTGCTACCCAGAATGAAAGGAGTTAACAGGGTTTACAGCAAACCTCTGTGTTCTTGATCTGAGTATATGCTTAACATGTCTAGAAGAAGCCAAAAGAACCAGAATCCATCAGCAAATATGTAAAGTCTTAAATGAGCCTCTAGATCAAATGAGATAATATTTGTAAAGCACTTAGGACAGTGTATGGAATATAGTAGGCACTTAATAAATGTTTGCTCTAAGTGAAGTGAATAGAACCAAAAGAACATTGTTCACAGTAACAGCAATATTGTATGATCATCAACTGCAAATGACTTAATCATTCTCAGTAATACAATGATCCAAATCAATTTTTAAAAAGACTTTTGATGATGTTTAGAAGAATTGTACATGTTTCACCTATATTGAATTATTTGCTGTCTGGAGGAAAGAGAGGGGAGAAGGTGGGAAAATTTTTTGAACACAAGATTTTGCAAGGTGAATGTTGAAAGCCATCTTTGCATGTACTTGGAAAAATAAAAAGCTATTATTATTAAGACTTGTCATGAAAAATGTTATCTACTTCTAGAAAAAAAAGAGTCTGAATGTAGATCAAAGCATGTTTTTTTTTATTGTTCTTAGCATTTTGTTTTTTTATCTGTTTTTTTTCATGACATGACTAATATATATGTTTTCCATGATTATAACATGTACAATCTTTATCAAGTTCCTTGCTTCCAAATGAAGGAGAGAGAATTTGGAACTCAACAAAAAAATGTTAAAAATTACTTTTACGTGTTAATTAGGGAGCAAATAAAATATTACAAAGAAAATAAATACTTGCTCCTCTAATCTGCCAATAGGCTAATTGCAGCATAGCACATTGCCTATCAAGTTTAGGCAGGAAAACTATGCAGGCATGAGTAGAAGTACCAGATCCTATCCAAAGCAAATATTTCCTTAAGAACTATTTTATACCCGGTGACTTTTGTAACTTTATCTTACTTTCCCATCCTTCTCTATTTCCACCTCTGAATTTTTACCCATTCTTTTTTTTCATTTCTAACATTTATTTTAAATTATCTCTTTAAAAAAGTATAGCAAAACAAAAAGAAATAGCATAACAGAGAGAGAGAGACAGAGACAGAAAGACAGAGAGACAGAGAGAGAGACAGACAGAAAAAGAGAGGTCAGTAGACTTTTGTACATTCTGCCTCTTAGCTTGTCCACATGGACAAATGGCACTAAGCATAAATTTCTTGTGCCGACTATGCAGATTCACTCGGCTTTCTCTAGCTGAAACGTAAAGCAGCATAGCATGGTGGGTAGAACACTGGTTAAGTGATTTGGCCAGCTATACAATTAGTGCGTCTCAGAAGGAGCCACTGAACCCATAACTTCCTGACTCTAAAGCCAACATATATACATTATTACATTGCATTTCATATACTCCAGAAAATCCATCTCTTCATTACTTTGGCAATTCTTAAATTTGAGGAATTTTGGTGTTTGCACAGGCATTGGAAGGTGATTTAGATCAATTTAGTGTCCAGGTGAAAACCCCAGCAGTAGATTTGATTGAGATGAACTATCTCCTTGTGGACCCCAAGTCTTTTTTTTTTTTTTTTTGTAGGTAAGCAGGATTAGTTGACTTGCTCAGTATCACACAGCTAGTAAGTACCTTTGAATTGAGGTCCTCCTGAATCCAGACCCAGTGCTCTATCCACTGTATCATAAGTGCCCCTGGAGCCCAAGTCTTGCAACACCATATCAGTTACAACTGCAGGATCTCAGTGTTAGAAGGGACCTAATAGGTCACTTAATCTAATCCATACCTGAAGGAGAATTCCTTCCCTCAACACATCTTCAGTCAGCAGTGATCCAAGCTTAATTTCAAGGCCTCTAATGAGAAGGAACCAGTTACCTCCACAAAAGAATCTGTTCTACTTTTGGCCAACTCTAATTTTAGTAAGTTTTTCTTTGCCTCTATTGCTTCCACCCATTTCTACTGCTGTATTTTGTTAAGTCCAGGCTAGTGCTTGGTTGTCTGATTCAAATACAACTATTCAGAGTTTCAGCCCTCTACAGTATTTTATCTCTTTACAATTTCATCCACATTTTAGCCTGTTGAGAATTTGCTGGACTTTGACTCCATCATTTGTCTTAGCAGGTATGTTTCATCTGAAAATCTGATACACGTGCATTCGTTCAAGTCACTGATTTTTTTTAAATGTGAAAAAGCACAAGCCAAGGGCATGTCCCTGGGGAAATCTACTAGAGATCCACCTTTAAGTTGACAATGACCTATTAACTATTCTTTTAATTTAATGTTTCAAGCATTTTCTACTCTGTTCATCTCTATTATTGGCTAGCTCATATCTCTCCATCTTTCCCACAAGAATAGCATGAAAGATTACCAATATTTTTTTGCTGAGATTTAGTGAGATGTCTATGGTATTCCCCAGAGATATTCATCTAATGATCATGTTAAAAAAAGAAAATTATATTAATCTGTAATGACCTATTACTTGTAAAACCATGCTGGCTCTATGTAATCACCTTTTCCTTTTCTAAATGTTCATTAACTATTCCTTTAATAATACATTCTAGGATTTTGCCAAGAATTGGAGGTACACTCCTAGTCTATTTATAATCCTTATGTCATGGGCTTTGCTGATGATGAAAAAAGATCCAGGTATTTCTTTATTTCTCTGACTCTTTGAGTCACCCTGATTTACTCTTTGACACCTGCCAAAAAGTGTTACAGACTTCCCTTCAAACACCCAAGCTCACAAGACTCAAAGTCTGAACAGCTTTATTGCCAAGGAAAGGCTGACAGTATTCATATCTGAAGCCATAAAAAGTAATGTTGTCCACCAGGAAGCAACTCTATGTACAGCCTCAGTAACTTACAGTGCCAGATTAGATCCATATAGGTGTTGAAAAACAAGTGGACTCAATTGACTTAAAGCAGCCTGTTAGGCTGTAAGAGATGGTGGCTGGGTTTACTCTTCCCCAGAGAAATTTGCCTCTATTGCTTTCTATCCAATGTGCCACATCACTGCCTAAAGTCGTGACCTTTTATTCTTCTAAATGTATTATTTTTATCTAATTCTATAAAAAATATTCTCTCTCTTCAATTAATTGATTAGGCTTTCTAACCATTTTCTGAGTTTGGAATTATTACATGGTCATTTCCATTTGCCATTACAGGGATGAGTCGATGCTTGTTGTTATGACAGAATTCTCTTCTGGAGATTTCTCCTGGCATTCTCATACTCCTACAATAGTTCTTTAGTGCAAGCTTCTCATTGTTTTCTCATTTCTTTAGTCTCTGTGAGGGTTTGTGAAAGTCTCTCATTGTGAGGACTTCCTTCCTTTTCCTCTTTAATTTGTTGTCCTCTTACCTCACTTGGCCCTCGGCTAGCTGTTGTGATGTAAGGAGTGGGAACTAAGCTTGGATACAACCTCCCACACAGCCATCCTACAAGTTCCTCTTTGCCAGTTCCTCTTAAACTTTCCTTTTCACATTCACTTCTAGAGCCCAAATTTCATCGATAAGCTCTTTTAGGAGCAATTGGGAAACTTCCTCTTTAACCTCAAAAATAGCATTCTCTCTCTCTCTCTCTCTCTCTCTCTCTCTCTCTCTCTCTCTCTCTCTCTCTCTCCTCTCTCTCTCTCTCTCTCTGTCTCTCTCTGTCTCTCTCTCTCTCTCTCTATGTCTCTCTCTCTCTCTCTCTCTCTCTCTCTCTCTCTCTCTCTCTGTCTTCCTGTCTGCCTCTCTCTCTTCCTGTTTGTCTGTGTCTGTCTCTTTCTCTCTATCTGTCTGTTTCTGTCTGTGTGTCTTTCTGTCTCTCTTTTTGTCTATCTCTCTGTCTGTCTTCTCTCTCTTATCTGTCTGTCCAACTCTCTGTGTGTCTGTCTCTCTTTGTCTTCCTGTCTCTGTCTCTCTCTGTATCTTTCTATCTCTGTCTCTCTCTTTCTTATCCCTGTCTGTCTCTCTGTGTGTCTGTCTCTGTGTCCATCTCTTTCTGTCTGTCTCTGCCTTTCTCTCTCTTTCTCTGTCTCTCTTTGTCTCTGTCTGTCTATCTGACTCTCTCTCCCCTGTCTGTTGTCTTCCTGTCTATGTGACTCTCTTTGCCTCTATCTCCCTCTGTGTCAGTTTTTCTCTGTATCTCTGAGTTTTTCTGCCCCATTTCATATAGACCAACTATAGTTTACTACAGGTTGTAGCTCCTCTAATCCAGCACTTGATCAGTAAGTACTTTTCTCATATCAGGACTTCAAATTGAATCTAGGAGCTTGGGGAAAGGCCCTGCTATCATTCTCAGTGTCCTTCTATCTCTGCCTTCCCCAAATTTTACTTTATTTATTATGATAAACATTATAATAGAATTATAACAGCTTATTTATATGTCATAATAAAATAGGAATTTAAATGTTCAGTCATTTTTCCAGCTATGTCTGACTCCTCATTACCTATTTAGGATTTTCTTGGCAGAGATACCAACTGATTTGCCGCTTCCTTCTCCAAACTCATTTTACAGATGAAGAAATTGAGACAAATGGGATTAAAATGACTTTTCCAGAGTCACGCAGCTAGCAAGTGTCTGAGCCAGATTTGAACTCGAGAAGATAAATTTTCTTGACTCCAGACCCATGCTCTATTTCACTGAACCACCTAGCTTTCTTGTGAGGTTTCATCCCAGGCTAATTGTTCTTGCTAGATGAGAAACCATTGTAAATCCAGTGTTGCAAGTAGATGCCATGCTAGAAATTGAAGTGCTTGATGATTTCCCTCTGAAGATCTTAGTGTGACTCTGAAGCCTCATCTCAGTTCAGGAGTGACCTTAGTTTTTCCAAGACTACAGCAGCCAAGCGTAAGCTCTAGCAAAACCCATCATACTGAAAAGGCTTTGAGTCTGGACCTAGCAATTAACAGCATGCCTAATGTCCCAAGGCCCACTTAGCTAAGTGCAGAGGGGCTCATTGCCAGAAGGTTGGCTGCTCCATGATGAATTTTGTAGCCATGGTAACTAATGACATGGGAAGGGGTTGTGACAGTGAATGTAGCAATTGTATTGTAGAAATCACAGATCATTCAGTTATTAATGAATACTGGAATCCAGCTGATCCAGATAGGAGCTAAACAGGAATTAAACTGAATGGTGAACACAGTCACATTTAACAAAGAAAACAAATCCACTAACTTCATTTTTTAAAAATCCTGAATTTAATGTAAGTTAACAGCACAATGCTGGGTGGGGAAGGGGGAGAGCACTAAGGTAGGGTGAAAAGCTTACATGATTTGATCTTGCAGTTAGAGATCTTCACATACAGTGGCAATGAGATTATAAGATCAAACATCAAGACTTGGAAATTACCTCAGAGGCCATTTATTTCATTTCCTCCCCATTTTACAGATGAGAAAATTGAGGCTCAAAGTATTTAAATGACTTGCCCAAGATCACACAGTTATAGTAAATGTAAAAGTCCAGATCTGAAACCATATCTTCTGATATGAAATGAGATTCTACATTTTATCTATTACCTCATGTTGTGAAAATCCCCAAAATATTTTGTTCCAAACAGACCAAACTGGAATATAGTTTTCAATTCTGGGTGGTATATTCTAGAAAAGATATTAACAGGCTAGAGCTTATCTAGTGAAAGCTGACCAGGATAGAGAGGGGCCTGGAAGTCATGTCCTACAAGGTAAGATGAAGATGCTTAATTTGGAAAAGAAAAGTCTTAAGGAAGCATGATGGGCATCTTTGAGTTTTTGAAGGAAAACCATACCCACTATGCTTTCCTTCAGAGGACAGAACTGAAAACAAGGGTGGGGGGAAAGCAGTAGAGAAGCAGATTTTCATTCAACGTAAGGAAAACCTCCCTGCCGAAAAGTGGAATGAGCTGTTTTGGAAGGTGATAGGTTCTCTTTTACTGGTGGTTTTCAAGCACAGCCTGAATCACGTCTTATCAGGAATGGTAAACTTCTTTCAACCTCAATTTTCCCATCTATAAAATGGGGATAATAATATTCCCTCACTTCCCTCACTTGCGACTAGGATTGTCGCAAGAATCAAATAAGAGAACATGTACATTTCACCTGCAAGTTTTAGGGCACTGTATAAATGGAAGCCATTGATATGTTAAAGATGTGATTTCTAATAATCTATGGTTTCATCTCCTAGAAGAACCTTTGCAACCCTAGCACTGACTCTATAATATCTGAATCAGGTTTTATGGCTTCTTGGAAATATAAGGCACAGTGGAAAGAGTTCAGTTCTGCTTTTATTACTTACTAACTGTGTAACCTTGGACAAGTGATTTTATCTCTCTGCACTTCAAGGTCCTTATTTGTAAAATGAAAGGGGTGGATCTCCTAGGTCCCTTATGGTTCTCAGTTGATGCTCCATTACCACTGTAATGGTACCATTGCCACCTGCTAATCCATCAGCTATCAAGGAGCATTTCAGATGCTTCTGCATGTGGGGGTCCTAAAGTTGTAAAAAAGACAGCTTCCCAATAGTCTTTTAAATGAATAGAACTGACTCCCTTTGGGAGGTCAGCTGTTCAGTCATTTTCAGTCATATCTGACTCTTCATGTCCCCAATCAGGATTTTCTAGGAAAAGGCACTAGATTAATTTGGCATTTCTTTCTCCAACTTATTTGACAAGATGAGGAAATCGAAGCAAACAGGGTAAAATGATTTGCCAGGGTCGTACCACTGGTAAGAGTCTGATGCTGGAGTTGAACTCACAGGGAGGAGCTTTTCTGACTCCAGGATTGGTACATCTACCTGCCCTGGATAAAGTCTAAGCTGGGAAATCCCTTCTTCTGATTCTCTTCCAAGAGTTCATTGCATCCCTGGCCTGGGATCCAGTCAGCTGGAACTGGGGGTCCCAGAACCATGTTGTTCACATAGTCTAACAGCCTACATAGACAACAGCTTCTCTGCCCTCAATAGTGCTAAACAGATGTCAATAATCCTACTAATAGAAAAGGCCCTGAGGTGCAGAGTGTTATGTCACAGAGCTGGGCTAAGCCATGCCTCTAGAAGTACTGAGGGAGTGGGGAAAGGGATCTTTCCTGAGTCCCTCAGTACCTGAACTGTGCCACACTACTAGTCAACCAATTAACCCCAGAGTTACCAGGAAAAGGTCGGTATGGGTTATGTTTAGGCAAAGTACCCCACAATATTTCTCTACTCAGAACCAAAGAGCCTTGGTCTCCTGGGTCCCTGGTTCTAATAGCTCTAGCACAATATCTCTGGGATACTGACTCTCTGGGGTATATGGGACATATAGGAGGACTATCCCTCTGATGTGAGGTCTCTCCAAGCCCTTTTCAAAGCTGTCCATCCACTTTGGTGTACCCCTTTCATCCAACTCTCAGATGTGGCTCCAAGAAGCTGTAGCATGTGCAGCTGCTACACCCCAATAAACTATCGTAGAACGTGGGCTGAACTAGGCCGAGGGACAGGCCTGAACTGTATCTTTGAATTAGGGGGATGTCCACCCCAAGCGTGTGAAGATTTCCCCCAACGGAATGGATGAGAAGTTCGTTCCAATGGCCAGGGACTGTCAGACATCAGTGACTGACTCCAAGGTCATCCACTGCATCCTGGGCCATCATCAGTCATCCTGCCTCTGGGTTTTGAGAGTGAGATTGATGACTTTGTGCAATTCTGCTCCACTTACATCCAAGTCTCAAGCAAGTCAAGACATAACCCCATGATATCACCGGTCTTCTTCAAGAAAGGACAAGCCCACACCCAGAGAAAGAAACTGATTATGTCTGAATACAGATTGAAGAATTCTCTCTTTGTCTGTCTTTCTCTCTTTGCTTCTCTCTGTGTGTCTCTATCTCTTTCTCTGTCTCTCTCTCTTTTTACTTACTTTTTCCTTGAGAGCTTTTTTAAGGGGGGGGAGGGGAAATCTATGTTTTCTTGTACAGCATGAGTTCTATGGAACTGTTTTACATACCTTCACATGTGCTACCTAAATAGGTGCTGAGGTTGGGGAGAAGGGAGAGAATCTGGAACTCAAATTTTTAAAAAACAAATGTAAATAATGGTTTTAAATGTAAATGGGGAAAAATAAAAAAATCTTAAATAATTTTTAAAAGAATGAAGAACTGGCTCTGCAGCCCTTGCTTTAGCAGATAAAAAGGGATGGGCTTCTCTGATTACCTTTATTTCACTGGGATCTGAAATTCCCACAACCTTGTCATTTCAGTCTGGAGAATTAGAAATGTAGGACCAAAAGTGGGAGAAAAGGGGACGGGAAATCTTCTAGCATCTGACAAAGAAATGGCCCTTCTCATTAAGGCCAACCTCCACTTAGGCACTGAGGATCTGAGGCTGAGAGTATAAAACACATTATGATACAGTGGTCAGAGCACTGGATGCGGAATCAGGAAAAACGAGGCTCAAACTCAGACTCAGATACTTGCTAGCTGTGGCACTGGAGATAAGTCATTGATTCCTGGAGTCTCAGTTTCCCTATGTGTGAAATAGGCTTAATAATACCTCACAGAATAGTTGGAAGCACCAAATGAGAAAATGTATGTAAAGTACTTGGCAAACATCAAATTGCTATGTAAATGTGAGCTATTATTTTGGTGCCTCTCATAACATTAGCGACCTATGTAAATGTGAGCTACTATTTACTTCTCATATATTGCATTATATTGTGGGAAAGCTGGGCAAGGATGAGTGTAATCTGAAACTTGCAAAGATGGCCTCACAACTACCTTTTCCTTATCTTCTATAATGTTTCCAGTGCCCAACTGGTTAAGAACATGGGGACTGACGATAGGGTAGGTTTTCCTGTCTGACGGGGCAAAAGTGGAGACCACATGGAATTACTTGGCATTTAATTCAATAGATAAGTAGATAGATAGATGGATAAATACACACATTCATGTGTATATATGCACATACACATATATATACATAAATGGATGTGTACATATACATATATGTATATGTATGTATCACTTATTGTGTGTTGAAAACTATGCTGGGCATAGGGAAAGACAGAAATTTAGGTAAGCACAGAGTGCCTGCCCTCATGAAGTTTATAGTTTAGCAGGATAAGCTATTAACAAAAATAATAGGAAATAATACACAATAAGGGCATGAGAGAGCAAACAACTTATTACTGCCTTAAACCAAACCAATCTGATTTTCATTGACCACCAATAAGTCTAAGGAAGTCCCAAGTGGTCATTGTTTGGGTCCTGATCGACCCAAACTGAATGTAAATAAAAATCAATTCTTCTTTGTCCAGAAATCCTGGGGTCTTCCCCTCCCAGATTTATTTAGATTTTTTTAACTGGTGAAAGAAGAGATTCTTTGCCTCAGATGCTACCTAGATTTAATTATTGAATGATGCAGCCTCAGTCAAAGTGATACCTGTTGAAGACCTTAGCTTAAAAAGGCCAAGGTCTCCCACTGCATCCAGGCCCAGCTCCAGTCCTCCTGATCTATATCCAGGTTCTGACCCAGATGGCTCTGGAGGGGAAAGTGAGGCAGGGGACTTGCCCAGCCTCCCTCATTTAATTCCAACTCCCTTGCATGTCCTAGCATTCCCTCCCCAATGTCTCGATTCTCTTCGAGAATGAAGGATAACCAACAGCAGTGTTTAGTCAGTGATGGGCACATAGGATTCATTTAATAAACACTTGTTAACTGACTGGATATTTAACTAGAGGTTACA